>NC_088397.1:57950640-58141523 GCF_034236695.1 Oncorhynchus nerka
GAGTGCCTGCTGGGAAGTGGATTCCTGCCCTGCTCCGTGCTCTTGTATGAGGGGATCAGACGAAATCCAAATCCTGGATTGCAATAGGAAAAGGTTGTCCTCGGCCCCTCTGGATCCACCTCACGGGATTACTCATCTGTAAGTAGCTAGCCTAGTTAGCTACTACGGCTAGCTAACGCCTTAGCTAACACATTTGTTGACAAGCAACCGTGGGTTTCCCATGTTCTCTGTGGTGGCTCCTTACCGTAGCAAGCCACCTGGCCTTGTTAGCTTGCGAGCTAAGTCTATATCAGTTGTTTAACTCACTAGATACTAGTATCTGGATGTGATCATTTTAGTTTTTCTTGTAAAGATGCAAAAACAAATGCTACATCCACTGTAGTGGACTACCTGAAAGGTGGCAATGGAATTCTCCTGTAACTTTATGTAATAAATAATGCTAATCTCATTTTCAGCACTATGAATCACAATGATCTGACAACTGTGCCATACCTTGGAGAAGTTACCTCAAACATCACAACACTCTTATTGTAAGTCAAAACAAATGTATCCTCTAAGTCTTGCATGTTGTGCAATAACCAATGTGATTCCTAGATGTCCTGTAGTATGATAGAGAAGTGTTAAAGAAAATAATCACTTGTCTTCCCGGCCTTAGTCATAGCTAAGGTTTATTTGGGTCATCACATGTTCACATTGATGGTGTCATGTAGATCCATGTTGATAATTATGTACATTACTGATCATTGTGCACAGGGTCCACAACCTGATCTCAGAACTGTGGATGCATCAGCTGCAGCTGTACATCTCCTTGGAGACACTTGATCTGTCATCTAACTCTATCTCAGAGATCAAGGCTGGAGCCTTCCCACCAATGCAGCTGAAATACTTGTGGGTCCTGCCTGTAGCATTGTTTTCCAACTATAGTAAACTAGTTCTAATGAGGGAAGAGCTGGTCATTAAAGTCATAACCCAGTCTTTGGCCATTACCCAGAAGGGCATTCTACTGTACTTGTTGTTAATTTTGTGTTTCTGCATCTCCCAGGAATTTAAGCAATAACAAGATCAGTGTCCTTGAACCTGGCTGCTTTGACAACATCTCTAGTTCCCTGCTGGTCCTGAAGCTGAACAGGAACAGAATAACACTGCTGCCATGCAAAGTATTCAGGCTTCCCCAGCTGCAGTTTCTGTAAGTTAATTTTTATCTTTAGTCAATCCATTACCGTAGTAATTATGAGCAGTTAAATATTTATTTTCAAAAATTTGCATTCATGACTGAATTTTTAGATTTCACAGATTCGATGTTGCACTACTTTCAAGTAGTTAAAACGAATGGTTCTAAACTGCCTGTCTGACTACCCTAGGGAATTAAAGCGCAACAAGATCAAGATAGTGGACAGTCTGACCTTCAAAGGGATGGACTTACTGAAATCACTGAAGATGCAGCGGAATGGCATAACTAAGCTGATGGATGGTGCTTTCTTTGGGCTCAACAACATGGAGGAGCTGTGAGTTATTTCTCGTGATGGTCTTCTATTAGAATGATCATTACAGTATGTGTTTATATGCATGTAGGACTAGGACTTGTGATACCCTGTCTTTTTAATACCCCATCCTTTGTTTTCTAATATATTCAGAGAGCTGGAGCACAACAACTTGACGGAGGTCAACAAAGGCTGGCTGTATGGCCTGCACATGCTGCGTGTGCTGCGGTTCAGCCAGAACGCCATCGGCATCATCCGACCAGACGCCTGGGAGTTCTGCCAAAAGCTGGAGGAACTGTGAGTGTTCTCTACCTAACCCCATCCCCATGGGAGTGCATCTGCACATTTTTTGCATAAGAGCCATTTGACCCCTTTTATGAAGCTGAAGGACCAATATCTAGTTGGGACTTGGGGAGGGTGTATTGCAGAGCATTTTATGTTTCACATGTATTCATGCTGATTCTTAAGGGTCCAGGATGTTTTGGTAAAGTGTGATTGCACGAGACCATTGTCCAAGCTTGTCTCCTGTGGATGTCCTCCTTAGAGATCTGTCCTTCAACCACCTGACCCGGCTGGAGGAGACAGCGTTCAGTGGACTGGGTCTTCTGGAGAACCTGAATCTGGGAGATAACTCAGTCAGCCACCTGGGAGAGGGAGTCTTCAGCAGCCTGGCCAATCTGCGCTCACTGTAAGGATGTCACACCCCACTCTTAGAAACCTGTGCCTTTCATTCACTCATTATGCATTCACATAACACAATAAACACTAACATGTTTTTGGCACCTCTGCATTCTGATGAAGGCTGCAAACAGTAGGTTTGTGTATTTTTTTTAAACATTTGTTGATTTGTCCTGGCTTTGTTTTTGTTTATTAGACTGTTGTATGGTAGACCACAAAACTGTAGTATAGTAACTAGCACCTTTATGTTCTCATCGTCATGTAGTATAGAACCACTCTTTCCATTGCTTAGTTGGACTGTGTAGTGAATAATGCAATAATGACAAACATAGACAACTCAATTGTTTTTAAAGACCTCTGAGACAGGAAGAATAATGTTGAGTACAAAATAAATAGTGAATGTAGCCTCCAGCCAGTAGATTGGCTCAATTAACCAAATACTTTGCAAAATCGCTCTGGGAAGAGAAGGGGCACTAACACAATTGATGTGCTGAGTTCCAAGAAGGCATTGAGCTGCAAAGAGAGGGAGGTCAGGGCTCGGGTTCAGCACACCTCCCTGGGCCCTATGTGGCAGGGGGAATTAGAGGGTTAAGGCCCTTTTGAGAGCCACCCAGGCATGAGGAAGGAGAAACAAAAGCGCCCATGACCTGTCCTGTAAACACAAGCCCTCTGCGGGTTTTAGAAGGACCCGTGAACCGTTAAATGCTAAACGCAGCCAATTAATCCCCTCATCAGAACTGCAGGAGCACTGAGCTTTGACACTCTGTAAAGTATGCCGCTTCACATTTGCCAAATTAATCAAATTGGCTTAGACGCACAGAGCAGAAATGAACTTATTTTCTCTCACCAAGCAAAGAGGCTCAGTGAGCTTTGTGCTTCTGATTCTGGGGAAAGTATTTTTTTTCTTACATACTGTATTTCTGTTTGCATTTCAGAGACATACGGGATAATGAGATCTCTTGGGCCATTGAGGACTCCATTGGTGTGTTTGTTGGAATGAAGAAGCTGAACACCTTGTAAGGGCAAGGGCATTCTGCATAATATATATTCATTTTGTTGCTATGGATACTGATATCAGCAGAATATTTGTAGGCAAATTTCATCTGAGCGTTTATCCCCCAGGATTCTCCAGCAGAACAAGATCAAATCTATCACAAAGAAGGCCTTTGAGGGTCTGGAGGCGCTTGAGCACCTGTAAGTACCACTACAGCAAACCCACTCTGAGATGGTTGGTCTCCATTAACAGACGATTCAGCAGCTATCACTTCAAGCCCGAGACAGGAGATGGTTCTGATTACCCTAGTGCAGCGGTTTTATTGTGCTAGTATCATAGGAAACCAATGATAATGTCATGATGCTAGCGCAGCACTTCATTCATATTTATTTTTGCCAACAGAGACCTGAGCAAGAATGGGATCATGTCCATCCACCCTGATTCTTTGTCTCACATGAAGCTGAAAGTGTTGTAAGTAGGACCTACTAATGTCTGAGGTGGTGGTCTTGAGTCCTCGTTGCAGAGGCTACAATATTTAGAAATTGAAGAATGCTTGAATCATTTCATAATATTGTGGCTGTATGTCCTGTCCTCAGTGTCCTGAACACTAGCAGCCTGCTTTGTGACTGCCAGCTGCAGTGGCTGGGCCCGTGGTTGACTGACAACCACTTCCTGCAGTCTGTCTCAGTCATGTGTGCCCACCCTGCCAGCCTGCTGGGCCGCAACGTTGTGTCTGTCAGCCTGGAGGAGCTCGTCTGTGGTTAGTCACCTAGCTACCTACCCTGCTGTATTTAGTCTGGACCAGATCTCACTAACCAGGTTTCCATCCAACCTTTCTATGTGAGTAAAGTACATGTCAGATAAAACATTTCACAACAGGCCTGATGGAAACAGCAAATTAGTGGGATCTTTTTTGCCAAAACCAGAGTGGGCACATTCCCTTTATAAAACCATCAGGAGAGTTTAACCGTAAATGTTGTATGTGCACTACGTTATCACGCACAGCCTTTTATCTGCAATTTGATGAAAACACGTCTTGTGGGAGAATGCGCATATAGTTTTTAATCAGGAAAATATTCAAAAATCAGCATAATCTGTTGCCAATTGGATGGAAACCTAGCTACTGACTGGGACAATTATCACACAACCTTTCTTTAAGTTTTTTAATTAACTCATGGCCCTCTCCCTCCACTCTCCCACAGATGACTTTCCGAAACCCCGGATCACAGAGCACCCTGAGACTGCCACCGCCCTGCGTGGGACCAATGTGACTCTGAGCTGCCTGGCGTCCAGCAGCAGTGACTCCCCCATGACCACGGCCTGGAGGAAGGACGGGGAGGTGCTGTATGATGCAGAGGTGCAGAACTACGCCCGCTACCAGGAGGGAGAGTTGGTCTACACCACCGTGCTGCACCTGCTCAACGTCAACTTCACAGACGAGGGACGCTACCAGTGTGTAGTTTCCAACCATTTTGGTGCAAACTACTCCAACCGGGCCAAGCTCACAGTCAATGGTGAGGAGGCTTTATATTTTTCTCCCCAAAGTAAAAAAAAATAAATAAAAAAAAAAAAAACATTTACAAACTGTTATCATGACTTGTTTCTTGGTAGGCATTGAGCTGTTAATCTAAGTTTGAGCTGGCATGGTTGGGCTTCCATATCAAGGCATTGCGATCTTCAATCTTTTTTTCTTACTTTCCTCTCTCAGAGCTACCATCCTTTCTGAAGACTCCCATGGATCTGACCATCCGTACAGGCACCATGGCCAGACTGGAATGTGCCGCTGAGGGTCACCCCTCACCCCAGATTGCCTGGCAGAAAGACGGGGGCACAGACTTCCCTGCTGCCCGGGAGAGAAGGATGCACGTCATGCCTGACGATGACATCTTCTTCATTGCCAATGTAAAGACGGAGGACATGGGTGTGTACAGCTGCACAGCCCAGAATGTTGCAGGAAGCCTGTCAGCCAACGCTACACTCACTGTGCTAGGTAAATTGCAATCTCATGATCAATTATCTGGTCAAAACATACAGTTTTATATAATGTGTTCATAATTTGATTGGTAATTTATAATGTAAATCTCTCTGCTCCCAGAAACGCCGTCCTTAATGCGTCCCATGGAGGACAGGACAGTAGCTCGTGGGGAGACGGCGGTGCTCCAGTGTATCGCAGGGGGCAGCCCTGCGCCCCGTCTCAACTGGACCAAGGACGATGGGCCCCTGGTCCTTACCGAGCGCCACTTCTTTGCTGCTGCCAACCAGTTGCTCATCATTGTGGACACGGGGCCGGCGGACACCGGGAAGTACACATGTATCATGTCCAACACGCTGGGCACGGAGCGAGGCCACATCTACCTCAGCGTGTCGCCATCGCCCAACTGTGACACGGCCGGCGGCTACGACCAGGACGGCTGGACCACGGTGGGCATCGTGGTGATCGTAGTGGTCTGCTGTGTGGTGGGCACCTCGCTGGTCTGGGTCATCGTCATCTACCACATGCGTCGGAAGAGTGAGGACTACAGCATCACCAACACAGATGAGCTGAACCTGCCGGCAGACATCCCCAGTTACCTGTCCTCTCAGCGCACACTGTCAGAGCCTCAAGAGGGATACAGCAACTCTGAAGCAGGGAGCCACCAACAGCTCATGCCACCACTGTCCAACGGCTACGTCCACAAGGGCACTGACGGTAACCTTGTTATACTGACTCCCTAGTTTCAGTCTCATTCATCTGAGGCCCTTTGACATGAATGTTTTTTCTGTTTTTGCACTCTGTCACTAAAGACAGTTTGCTCAAATTTTGATTGACTGACCCCTGCCTGACTGGTGAGCAGAAAGATGAGTCCCCATCCTGTTTGTGTGTTGTCCAGGTGTGTGTTATGGTGACACAGGCAGCGAGGTGGACACTGAGGCCAACGGGATGCTACACTGCCGCGTGGGCTCTCTGTTTACGGGACGAAGCAGCTTCCATCCTGGGGAGCCTCGCGAGGGACTGGCTGGGGTGCCTACAGGTGGGTTTAGTCATTAGAACCAACCAACCAACCAACCAACCAACCAACCAACAACCAACAAAACGCGATCTCCTAAACAACACTTTTACAGCACAGTTTGTTGAAAGGCCTGTCTGTCACAATCAGATTGTATGGATTTGTTTCAGAGTAAGAGTTTATAGTTGACTGTCCTCAACAGGTGGTGCTGGGCCGCTGGTCATCTGCTCGGACTGCTACGACAACGCTAACATCTACTCTCGAACCCGGGAGTACTGCCCCTATGCCTACCTGGCTGAGGATGACTCCCTTGACAAGAGTCTGTCAGGCATCATGGCCCACTTTCCCAAGGAGTCCTACAGGGAGCAGCACACCCAGCATGAGGACACAGCCCTGGAGAGCCTCATCAACAACCAGGACTCCTCAGTCTTCCTCACCAGCCACGACCTCACCAAGAGGCTGAGCACAGCCCTCAGCCCCCCAGAACAACACTACAGCACCGGTGAGAGACCAGCTACAGACAGGCTCTGACCTCTGTGGCATGCATGTCAACAATGAGTTCACAGAGATGTGTTTAGACAGTGATTTCACAGATGGGTTATCTAACAGTGACCTCAGACATTCATTTTAAGTCAGATTAGACTGTGCCAGAAAACTATGAGCTCCTATGGATGCAAACCCTTTTTGTTGAATAATAATGTATGTTTGGTCTCTCTGCAGATGTTCCCTCCAGGTTGTTTTGGGGCAAAGGAGAGGACCTGTCTACAGTGCCCCAACCAGGTCTGTCTCAGCAGCCAGTGAATGTGCACAAGACTCCCCACGTGTCCTCAGTTGGCATGGGTGGAGAGGAGAGGAGTGGAAAGGGGGATGCCTCCCTTTCCCAGAGCACACAGGACCACATAAGTGCCTCTTATAGGACTAAGCCTCAAGAGCACACCCACTCCCCCACATAAAGCCTCTTCCCTATACACCCAGTCATCCTCTGCTCCAGCCACTACCTCCAAAGAGACGTATCACTTTCTGCCAAAAATGCTTTCTTGTATGTTTACATTACTTTCAATCATGCAGAGACTATTTGTTCCTATGAATTTGAAAAGGGACTGAACAGGTGACTAACACCCCTCCAGATTCCCTCCACTTCCCTTTCCTCCCACTCCCTCTAGAGGAAACTGAATGTATCCATCAAAGAGCCATTTTGGATGCTTCCCTTTTGATTTTTAAGACATCAGAAGTTTGAAACGTGCTAACACTGTCCTCTGTACAGAAGTAGGGAATGGCAGCAGTGTTGGTAGATCTCCTGAGCGTTGTGCTTTACACTTGCAGTTGCCACATTATTTCTACAGTCACTTGTTGGAGCAGCATTCATGATTTAAGGTACAAGTCCAGGACCACCTCTGCTCTCTCGTCCAGGACTAGAGGGGCCAGAGACCCCAGTCGTTGCTTGTTCAGCAGTGAGTGGTACGTACCTAACAGGGCCTATAGGTCAAGAAGGACCCTCACTGAATGGATCCCACTTCTAGCCATCTGTATTGACTAACAGTCTGCTATTATACAAACTCAGAGACTGACACCAGACATGGTGTGTCTATATGCAATATTATTTTCCCCTTTTCTCATCAATGTATCTAAAGCGCAGATTGTTTTCCCATGTGTCAAATGGAGACAGTCGTACTAACATTTTTTTTAATCTTTTTTTTTTTTAATGAAAGCGCACTGTCAACGCAAAGAAAATATTTGGTATTGCACATTTGACAATCATGGTTTCGGTGGCCTCTTTGTGATGGTTCTGTCAAGAGGGTTTTCAACAGGCATTTTCAGTAACGTTCCATAAGGTATGGTTTCTCGTCACATATATGCACTGATCATATTTTCCTCAAAATATTATTTTACAGGCACTTACCTCTCATGGTGGTATGTTTTATTATGCAGTGTGCATGCCATTTTAGATTCAAGGATAATATGCCTTTACCCCCAATTTCATCAACCCTAGATACTGACCAGATTTTACCTTTGGACTGTGAAGAATGTATTATATGTATGTGTACATATGGTCATTAATCTATTCAATACTATGTCCTTCAAGACCTAAGCAGAATAATTTTATTCCTAAACTGCAGTAAGTTTTTATTTTATTTGTTGCATGTATATGTGTCTGTCAGTATTATTTTTGTAGTTACTCCTGGGTGAATCCTAACTTGGTACGGGAGGTTTCCACAACATTGCTGAAAGATTTGGCCATAAATGTTGGTACTAATTTCAACAAGCTTAAACAAAGGCTTTTAATACTAGTTCTCTTTATATCAAGTCTACCTGTTTCCTTTGCTCAAATAAAATCACTGAATCATTTTGGCAATGGAGCATCGCTACTTCAGAATAAAATGTAGGCTATAAAAACACATTGCGTAAACTTAAGTGTTTCTTGTCACATGCTCTTTATTTAACTGTTACATAACGCATTCTCGCTTGAATCAAAACTTTTAGACATTCCATGGGGCATTGCTTGATAAAGCATCTGGTACAAAACCATTCCAAGCCCATGCCACTGCATTCAATATTAGCTTAAATAGGGGTCACAGATTACGCTCTCTGCTGGGTAATTAAGGCAGGTAGTTATTGTAGCTGATCGGTTAACCAGCACACATTTATGACTCACTTTTTACCAACACATCTTAGTGTCTGCTTTGTGTTGCTTTCAGAACATCTTGTTTTTGTCATTCTACCAAAGTTCAGCAGTAATGCTCTGGCTATATTTACAATGCTGCTTGTTTTCTGACTTGTTGAAGTTTTGCATCTTGACTTAATTGTACATTCTGTAAAGCATGTATAAAGAACATTTTGTTTCTTGAAATGTAGCTGTAATTAAAATAATCACATTCTGATAATTCTGACCAGATGTGGTTTAAAATGTATTTTGTGTAAATAGGCTTTAAAGAAGTTTTGATCACGCGGCCTGGGACATGTTCCAGGTTGCCTCTGAGAAAAACATTGACATGTACATGGACTGTGACTGAGTTCATCAGGAAGTGTATAGGGAATGTTGTTCCCACTGACAATTTTAAAGCCTGACAAAACGTGGATGGATTGCAGACGAACCACGGCAAGGTGACTGGGAATATGATCGAATACAAGCAATCCATTTATGCTATCCGTAAGGCAATCAAAAAGGCAAAACATCAGTATAGAGAAAGTTGTCGCAATTCAATGGCTCAGACGAGACGTAGGTGGCAGGGACTCCAGACAATCATGGATTATAAAGGGAAAACCAACCACGTCGCGGACACCGTCTTGTTCCCAGACAAGCTAAACTTCAACTTCGCCCACTATGAGGATCACACAGTGCCGCCAACACGGGCCGCTCCCGAGGTCTGAGCTTTCGTTCTCCGTTGCCGACTTGAGTAAGACATTAAAGCGTGTTAACCCTCGCAAGGATGCCGGCCCAGGACGCGGCTAAGGATGCCGTCTCAGAGCATGCGCAGACCATCTGGCTGGAGTGTTTATGGACATATTCAATCTCTGCCTATCCCAGTCTGCTGTCCCCACTTGCTTAAAGACGTCCACCATTGTTCCTGTACCCAAGAAAGCAAAGGGAACTGAACTAAATTACTATTGCCCTGTAGCACTCACTTCTGTCATGAAGTGCTTTGAGGCTAGTCAAGGATCATTTCACCTTACACCCTAGACCCATTGCAATGTTCATACCGCCCAAGTATATCCACGGATGATGCCATCGCATTGGACACTTCCCTATCCCAACTGGACAAGATAAATAACTGTAAGAATGCTGTTCATTGATTGCAGCTCAGCCTTCAACACCATAGTACCCTCCAAGCTCATCATTATGCTTGGGGCCCTCTGTCTGAACTCCGCTCTGTGCAACTAAGTCGTGGACTTCCTGACAGGTCTCCCCCAGGCAACATCACCACTACGCTGATCCTCAAGACGTGCCCCAAATGGGGGTGTGCTCAGCCCCCTCCTGTATTCCCTGTTTACCCATGACTGTGGCCATGCACACCTCCCAACTCAAACATCAAGTTTGCAGATTACCAACAATGACGAGACAGCCTAAAGTGAGGTGAGGGCCCTGGCAGAGTGGTGCCAGGAAAATAACCTCAACAACACTAAGGAGCTTCAGGAGACAGCAGAGGGAGCACGCCCCCATCCACATCAACGGGGTCGCAGTGGAGAAGGTGTAAAGCTTCAAGTTCCTCTGCATACACATCACTGACAATCTGAAATGGTCCACCCACACAGACAGTGTGGTGAAGGGGCGACAGCGCCTCGAGAACCTCAGGAGGCTGAAGAAATTTGGCTTGGCATCTAAGACCCTCAAACTTTTACAGATGAACAATTGAGAGCCTCCTGACAGGCTGTATCACCATCTGGTTTGGCAACCGGGAGCACACTGCCTGCCCTTCATGATGTCTACAGCACCCGGTGTCAAAGGACCTCAACCACTCGAGCCACGGACTGTTCACCCCGCTAAAATCCAGAAGGCGAGGTCAGTACAGGTGCATCAAAGCTGGGACCGAGACTGAAAAACAGCTTCAATCTCAAGGCAGTCAGACTGCTAAATAGCCATCACTAGCCGGCCTCCACCCAGTACCCTGCCCTGCTTAGTCACTGTCACTAGCCGCCTACCACCTGGTTACTCGCTCCTGCACCTTAGAGGTTAATGCCCTATTTACAGTCGAAGTCGGAAGTTTCCATACACTTAGGTTGGAGTCATTAAAACTTGTTTTTCAACAAGAAATTTGAGGAGTGGTTAAACTATAGTTTTGGGAAATCGGTTAGGACATCTACTTTGTGCATGACAAGTCATTTCCCCCAAAAAATTCAGACAGATATTTTCACTGTATCACAATTCCAGTGGGTCAGAAGTTTAAATACACTAAGTTGACTGTGCCTTTAAACAGCTTGGAAAATTCCAGAAAGTGATGTCATGGCTTTAGAAGCTTCTGATTTACGTAATTTGAGTCAATTGGAGGTATACTTGTGGATGTATTTCAAGGCCTACCTTCAAACTCAGTGCCTCTTTGCTTGACATCATGGGAAAATCTAAATCAGCCAAGACCTCAGAAAATTGTAGACCTCCACAAGTCTGGTTCATCCTTGGGAGCAATTTCCAAACGCCTGAAGGTACCAGGTCCATCTGTACAAACAATAGTACGCAAGTATTAACACCATGGGACCACGTAGCCATCATATTGCTCAGAAGACTCGTTCCGTCTCCTAGAGATGAACATACTTTGGTGTGAAAAGTGCAAATCAATCCCAGAACAACAGCAAAGGACCTTGTGAATATGCTGGAGGAAACGGGTACAAAAGTATCTATAACCACAGTAAAACGAGCCCTATATCGACATAACCTGTAAGGCTGCTCAGCAAGGAAGAAGCCACTGCTCCAAAACCACCATAAAAAAGCCAGACTACGGGTTGCAACTGCACACAGGGACAAAGATCGTACTTTTTGGACAAATGTCCTCTGGTCTGATGAAACAAAAATAGATATGTTTGGTCATAATGACCATTGTTATGGTTGGAGGAAAAAGGGGGATGCTTACAGGCTGAAGAAAACCATCACGACCGTGAAGCACGGGGGTGGCAGCAACCTATCGTGGGGGTGATTTGCTGCAGAAAGTGCACTTCACAAAATAGATGGCATCATGAGGCAGGATAATTATGTCGATATATTGAAGCAACAGCTCAAGACATCAGTCAGGAAGTTAAAGCTTGGTCTCAAATGGACAATGACCAACAAAGTCAACGTATTGGAGTGGCCATCACAAAGCCCTGACTTCAATCCCATAGACAATTTGTGGGCAGAACTGAAAAAGCGTGTGCGAGCAAGGAGTCCTACAAACCTGACTCAGTTACACCAGCTCTGTCAGGAGGAATGGGCCAAAACTCACCCAACTTTTTGTGAGAAGCGTGTGGAAGGCTATCCGCAATGTTTGTTAAACAATTTAAAGGCAATGCTACCGAATATACGCTGATACAGCTGACTTCTTTAAACAAATGTGGTTTCTACTGACAATTGAGATGTACAAATGATGGCATAAGGGAACGATGAGCAGAGAGGCAATGTGTCATTTAGATTGACATTAATGAGCGAGCTAGGACGGGCGTAGTCAATATAACTATTTGTTCAGCACTTCAGCAATTTTACAGAAACAGAATTCAGAACATTGGCCGTTTTTACAGTATTCTCCTTGTACACCAAGTCAGAACTGTAGGATAAATAAAGGGGGAATATAAGCAGACAATGAAATCCCTTATAATATTTGATTATTACATTTTTCTAAAATAGGCTATAGGCTATATGTGCACCACTAAGTCAGAACAGTAGACTAAGTTATGAGAGGGAAAGGGACCAAATTATTAGGGCGACTAACGGCTTACACTACAACTACACTACATACACTTCGTATTTCTTTCTTAGCTACAGTATTTTTTATTTAACCTTTTATTTAATATTTAAAAGTATACATATCTCCCTGGCATATTACATCATTTATGCAGCAGCATACAAGCCATTTTTGGACTCACCTTGTGCTGTGCTCACTTGAACAGGAATGTGGCACGGTGGTCCTTGTGGAAAAAAATGTTGTCATCAACCTTTGTCATCAAAGTCTGGCATTCTCTGGTTTTATGGTGCTTTCAAGACAACTGTGCACTCTGAAAAAAATAAGGTAAAATCACGACGTCAGTGATCTTCAGGTCAGAGCTCTAGAAAGAGGCCCGAGTTCCCGACTTAGAATTCCGAGTTGGATGACCATTGAAAATATATTTTCCCAGTCTGAGCTTATTTTCTTCCGAGTTCCCAGTTGTCTTGAACTCACTGAAGTCTGATATTTCCCAGTTCCGAGTTTCCAGTTGTTTTGAATGCAGCAGAAGTCATGCTAGATTGACAGCATGGCTAATGTTTTCAACCTTTTCTGGCCCATGGCATGTGAATGTTTATCCTTTTAAGCTTGGAAAAGAGACCCTTAAATCCAGACTTGGACCACACACCCACTCCACTGAATAGCAGGCTAGTGATTGCTTTGCAACGCTTGCAGTTAGCCACTGATTCCTTCCAAACCACTCATTGTTGAATTTGCAATTTCCAACTTGTTGTGTAATGTTTATGTTCAATGGCTGATGAACACTGATATGTTTTATCTAGAATTTCACTTCATATGACAACGATTGAAAAGGATTTGCCAGGAGATTGTCGACGTGATTCATGATGATGACAGCTTGTCTAGCTTGCTAGCTAAGATTTTTAAAGTATGATGTTGACATGATCAGTCCAATCAAAGCTAGTGTAGATATAATGTGATTTGAAGTCATTTTATCTGTGGCCAATGACCTTGAGCCTTCTTGGAGGGGCACTTCAAATGTAACTCTATGGCAGCACCCAAGGGGCTTGAATTTTCAAGCTCTCCCTTTAGATTTTGTGGTGACATAGTGTCCCCATGAGTAACAGAACGCTGAACCAATCACGGCGCAACTAGAGAACATTACCAACCCCTACGCTCTGTATTTTCTGCTGGCTGCCCCACCACCACAAAAAGCACTGAGCTAGGCTGAAACACCTGAATTTTGGAGCTGCCTTACTCAAGAAAGAATAAAAGAGACTATGTTTGTATGTGGCTTGAAACTGAATGAATATATTTTTTACATTATTTGTCAACTGATATGTGAGACGTATTAATATCAAAATAACTTGCAAAACAGACAACATTTTCTTTACAGGTGAGGCTCAAAATGACAGATCGCTGCTGCATATGCGTATATTGTATTCTAATAAAGTCCATTCTATTCAACTATTGCTGTACACGTATTCTACAGATATACTATATATTCTATCCACATACTGTCCATAATGTCTGTACATCCCATCACACACGCACAGTACCATTCAAATTTTGGACACACCTACTCATTCAAGGGTTTTTCTTTATTTTTACTATGTTCAACATTGTAGAATAATAGTGAAGACATCAAAACTATGAAATAGCACATATGGAATCATGTAGTAACCAAAAAAGTTGGTTAAATCTAAATCTATTTTATATTTGAGATTCTACAAAGTAGCCACCCTTTACCCCAACCCAGATAGGATGGCGTATTGCTAATACCCCAAACCAGATGGGATGGCATATTGCTGCAGAATGCTGTGGTAGCCATGCTTGGTTAAGTGTACCTTGAATCTAAATAAATCACTGACAGTGTCACCAGCAAAGCACCCCACACCATCACACCTCCTCCTCCGTGCATCACGGTGGGAACCACACATACTCTGTGTCTCACAAAGGCACGCACGGTGGTTGGAACCAAAAATCTCATATTTGGACTAGACCGAAGGACAATTTCCACCGGTCTAATGTCCATTGGTCGTGTGTCTTGGTCCAAGCAAGTCTCTTTTTCTTATTGTGTCCTTTAGTAGTGGTTTATATATATATATATATATATATATATTGTAATGACCTGGCCTGACTAGATCATAAAGGAACAATTGTCCAGGCAGAGGATTGAGTTTACCAATTGACGGTTTATTAACTAAACTTTACACAGGCTACTGTTTGGCCGTAGCCCACAAGCCAACCGTGACCTTCTCTTGTGAAGGCCAGACGTAAGAGAAAGAACAAAGACTAAACCTGGTCTTAACTTTCAATGCTCCTTGCCCTACCCCCCTCCACGCCACTCCGCCAACCGCCAGGATGCCCGGCATCAGAACATTCCAGGCATTCCCGTGATTGGCAGATAGCAGGTTGATTGGCATGTCGGACCCGGCGAACACTGGGTACTGGTAAGTACAACACAACCACCTACTAGCCTAACACATAACACACAGCTGTCTGTGCGGGTCGCTACAATATAAATATATATATATACACATCGATATTGCTCATCCTAAAAGTTGCCTTCGTCTGTAATTAGTCAACAGGACAAGTTGAGTGGGAACTATGGACGGGATACTTCACTGAAGTGTTCGTTTATATTAGTTTTCATGCACATGTTTTCACTTGAGAAATAATGCACCAAACATCTTATTCTAAGACCTTGGCAAAAACGTAAATTAATTAGATTTCCTGATTTCTTAGATTAATTCGGAACCGACGTTCGCTTCGCGTAGCTGAGTTATGCGGCAAACCAAACCTACGTATGCAGACGCTTTTAGGGCATATCATGCTGATATTGAACAAAGTATGTGGAGAAGTTTATCTGATTTTTGACTAATCGATTGAGTCTTAGTGCTTTGAAGTGTGCAGGGTTGTACAACAGAACTGGGTGTGAGTTTGTGTTTTCCTCAACCTCATCAAAGGCATAATCAAGGCAGTGCTGCTCACCACCCTCCATCAGTCAATGAATTATTCAATACAATGTCTAGGGTGGCATCATCTCACTAGCCAAACACACATCTGATCTCACCCTTTTATATTTCATCCAGATAAATTATGGTATGCAGATGCAAGCTCTTTGGAACATGCCACACAGCATAGTCTGCATTGCAGAGAGTAAATTCATACATTTCTGGGTGTCTGGATTTATTGACTATTCTCGGCAATTAATAGGTGAGTTCGGGATACATTGTAATGCCAGCAATTTGATTTCGGCCTATTTCTGTTGAATTGGACTATCCCTGTCAATTTGGCAAATATCTGTGTATCACGGAGAAGACGGAATAAGGGCAATAAAGTCTCAGATTAAACAGAATTTACTGTATACAAATGATTTTTAATTGAATGATTTTAATGCCTTTACCGCTCCACTTCTGCTGGGTTGAAGTGATATATAATAGTCAGAGGGTGGCACTGTAGAGACGTGTACAGAATATTAGACAATTTGTAAAAGATTATAAGCAATTTGGTCTCCCAATTTGAATGCGTTTTAACAGCAACCGTGTAGGCTATATTTGGAATTCTAAAGTTTCCTGTTATCTATAACAGGACTCATCTTCACCCAAATCATTCTTCCATGCAATAACTACTGAGAGAAAGCATGCAGAATTTTTTAAATTTCTAAATTGGTAACATGTGATAATAAGGATGTATAAAGAGGCTATACGTAGTTTATACAAACTGTTATAGCAGGGGTATTCAACCAGGGGGATTTTTTCCCATCTATTTTGTACGAATATCGCTAGCAACAATAAATATGTGAATAACATAACTACAGTAGAAAAGAGGAGCATATTTTCTTTGGAATGATTATACAAATGACACTCATTGAAGCAAATTATACTCACTGAGGTATCTGACATCTGCTTTGAAAAATAATAGGCTACCAGTGCGGGAAGTGCCGCTGGCTGCTGGTAAGCTTTCTTGACTTGAACATACATTTTTGAAACACATGGCTGACTTTTGTTTAAAGGAAAAATCCACTAATTTTTCCACTGTTGATACAGATGATGATGTGGCAAGTGACACGTTGCTTCTTGAAGGTCCTAAATCTTGACTGCTGACATGCAAAACATTTTGGGACTGTATTAACACTAGGCTAATTAAAAAATGACCTAAATATGGATTTGAGTGTATTTCCCTTTAACCAGCTAAACAGCTACTCAAAATGTGTTTTGAGTTACCTTTCTAGGCTATGTTAGAGTTTACACTTCCTCTTCCAATTAGGTAACACTTTATTTGGATAGTCCATCTGTAGATGCTCTACAGACTATCAGTAACATGTCAACTATCTACTAACCCTTATCCTAACCCTAACTATATACTTAGCAAGCAAGCATTTGTTTATCAACAGATAGTATAACTACAGATGGACAATCCAGACGATCCAAATAAAGTGTGACCTCCAATAATAATGCGGGGAGGTGAAAATAATGAAAAACTATTTACCAAATCTATTAATTTAAAAATATTTTGTCATTATCATTCACCTGGTAAAACAAGGCGTGAAAATAATTCTGATAAGATATGATGGGGGGGTCACCTGTTTGCCAGGGAGGCAGGCAAAAGTGTAAAGACCCCAGGTTTATAGCCTTTATTTTAATATTTTAATATGTTGGATTCTATTTTGGCAAATTGTGTATTGGTTATACGCTATTATACAGTTGAGTTATGTAGGCTACTATTATATAAGCCTGCTAAAAGTGACCCACTATATTGTGTATGCAAGTCTTTTCAGTGTTCATTCTGCTACAATACTCCGAAGGATGGAGCCTGCCGAAAAGGTTGAGTTGGACGACGCGCAGTGACATCTGGGCGTTTCGAGATTCACGCATCTCGCTTGGTGCTACCACGGTGCCAGGTGTGTTTAAACCTGTGGCGACGGATGGGGTCGCGGTTGTCACTACATCAAAACGCGTAGGATCCGAACTACCACCTGGAACGATAATAAATGACCGTTAAGTGAATGATGCGATAGAAAACGGCTCGTGTCGTCGTTATGTTAGTCTAGTCACAGGTATAAAGGCACTCTCGTTGACGCACTGTACGGTTTACGATTCTAAATCTCCGAGCAGATTTGTCTCTCACACAGTATGGTGAGGTGAGTGGATACCTTGTTTTGACTATTTACAGCCAAAGGTTTAGGAAAAAAGAAAAAACAACATTTGATAGGGTGATGGGGAGGCTAACACGCATTTATGCATTAATTTAGACATTGTATTGCTTTCTTGTTTATTGTTTTACGCACATAGAACATTCGGAGTTTTGCAACGGACATACTTTCAGTGGCACAGCCAGCTACTGGGGTGCTCGTACTGGTTTTTATTGACAGTGGTGCTACTCCGGGATTACTGTGGTTTATTCCTGGACAATATTACATTTATTTACACATTGCCGGGAATACCTCCTCCATGACGCAGGCTGGCTCCCAAAAGTGAATGATCAATAATAACAGAGAAATGAAACTCCGACCAGAACCAGGGAATAACTCGAGATTAGAAGTCTTTGCTCGACCATATTTGCTCCTGCTTTAGTGCTTGTGAAACAAAACAAAACCAAACAGACAATTTCAGATCAGTGACAGACAACATCAAAAGGATACAGTATGTCCAGAACGCTGAAAAAGAAGAAACATTGGTCCAGCAAGGTGCAGGAGTGTGCCGTGTCATGGGGAAGCCTCGGAGAATTCGGCAATGTGGTGGAGGTGCTGGGGGGTGCCGAACACGGAGAGTTCCCTTACTTGGGCCAGATGAAGTTGGATGTGATGGTGTGCCACGTCGGGAGAATGCCCTATTTTGGGGACGTTTTGTTGGAGATCAACGGAACCCCCATCAGTGGACTTACAAACCGCGACACGCATGCAGTCATTCGCCACTTTCGGGAGCCCATTCGTTTGAAGACTGTCAAACCAGGTGCGCCCTCGTTTTCCTCTAACTTTTGTGCCATTTTACATCAAGTATTTGATATGCAAATTTGGCCTCGCTTGACATTAACATACGCTCTATGCCAGAGTAGTCTACCAACTACCAGTTGTAGAGTAGTCTTCCAATACCCTGTGTAGATGTCCTGTAGTAAGTAAGTACATGTCTTTTATGGGGGTATTTACCATTTATTCTAACCCCTTTTCTCTCAGAGAATGAATGTGCATACTTATAGTGCAAGGTTATTATACAGCTTATTCTAGCTACCATGCAATAACACAATGTAGTGCCCTTTGTTGAATGACTACACAAGAATCATGTGGAGGAGTCAGTGTCCATCACTTTCTGGGGCTCATCACATACCCCATTCGGCTTTGGGCGTTGGTCAAGTCTGATTTAATGTTCTTATGCCCTCAGAGAAATCCCCTTTGTATTGTGTTATTGATAAATGACAATGCCACTCATATTGCTGGTTGCGATAGGAGTGGCATGGCAAGTAATTTGACAGATGCACATCTGCCATTGATATGACATGACCTCAAACAGTGATGTGTCTGTCATTTAACCCCCTCCACAGACATGGTCCTTACCTCTGCCTCTTAAGGGCTATATGCTGGTTTCATGAGTTCCTTTCTTATGATCCTATTGGAACCCTGGTTTCTGCAGTCTATATGCACTCTGAGGAGTAGGGCCTCATGGGTCAGCCAGACTGGAAGGTTGGCTGTCTGTTTATCTGGTATAAAGGAAGGGGATGACTGGCTTGTTGTTGTGTATTTGAACTGGAATATCTAAACAACAACTGAGACTGAGTCTTAGGCCTCCAGGCCAGTAGCCCTGAAGATCAGCTATGTTTGGGAGAGTGAGTGTGTGTGAGTGTGTGTGTCCACTGCACAACTTAAAGCTCCTCGCACCACGCTCTATGCCCCACCAACCAAGGATGATTAATAAAGGGCATGGAAGGGAGAAGGAATCAGCCCAGCCTTTGGATCTAGGCTCAACTCCCACACTATGCTGTTTTTGTTCTTAAGCTTGTAGTGATGGCAATATTCCTCATCACCTTCTACTTCAAATTCATCAATCACCAGCAGCAACAACGACCTGAGTTAACTCTTTACCAGTCCGTGAATTGTATCAGTCATACATATGACGGGTCACAGTGAGGGCTTGAACTGTCTTGTGGAGGCTCTTCCATAGAAATGTACTTGCTGCCATAAAGGTCAAAACTCTCATAATGAACAGCTTTTTGTATGATATGTATATGTAATTTTATGCTATAATAGTATGTGTGTGTGTGTGTGTGTGTACACTCACGCCGTGCGCCTGTGTGTACAATCGCGCCGTGCGCCTGTGTGTTTTGTCTTTGCACACGTAGATGCACACACATGCGCACACAGTGTTTCCTGCACGGTAAGCTCATTTTTTAATTCACATCTCTTGCATTATTGAGGCAGTGAGTGTTACTGCCTCCACGCTGATGGGGGGCGGTGCGGTACAGGGTGGTGTGGTGGCGATGGGCCTGGAGGATCAGCTGTTACCAGGAAGCTGTGGCACAGCACGAATGGTTGGCGGGAGAGGGGAGCTGACAGAGATTGGTGCACTAGATGTTCTACTGTTGCTATTCCCAGGATCCTCTTCTCTCTCTCCTCTGGAACCTGGAGCTGGTGGACTTCTTTTATCTGCTGAGAGGAAGAGCTAGGAGGAGGAGTTGGGAGTGTAGTATGAATCACTTTTGTGTGGGAACACCTCTGAGTATGAATTAGGCTGTTTGAGAAGGGTTGAATCCTAATGAACCTGCCTACATGTTGGTTAAAGTAGCTACGGTAGTAGGGCAAAGCTGTGCTGGAAAACATTGGTAGAGCATGGGTGAAGACAGGCCTTGTGGTGCTCATGTGGAGGAGTGTGACTGAGGAGGCATTGTGAGAGGACAGGAGGAGTCTCCATGGAAGTTGTAGTCATGGAGCTAACGAAGGCCTCAGCCTGCTTCTACTATTTAATGCATCATCTACACCAATGAGCCATAAGGCATCCCTCACACACATATAACCCACTTTGTTATGTAAAATAGCACAGAGAGCCAAAGGCTAGAACCTATGTTAGGTGGCATGTGTGCCAGTGGAGTCTGCTGAGGGGAGGACGGCTCATAATAATGGCTGAAAAGGAGCGAATGGAATGGCATCAAACACATGGAAACCATGGGTGTTTCTAAATAGGCATACTACTGTGCTCCAAGTGCATTCTCCGACGACTTTCTCTTGAGGACGTTCTTGTGAAGACAAGAGTGTGAAGAACGCATAAAACATTACATTTGAGAAGGACTCGCACTTTCCCTACCGTATTATCTCAGGCTTCACCTCCCCATTTACTGAAACTTCTTCTAGCCAGGACAATAGCAACAATAGACAAAACAAGAGATACACAAAGCAAACATTTTATTTCATAATTATCAGCTAGATATTATGTTAATTGTAATAATCTAGCTCTCCAGCTAGTTAAACAGACAAAAATGACCAAAAACTAATATGATGCAAGGTAGATGTACATTTTTCATGGCTAGCTAGCCCTATTGACATATGGACTTACCCATTCTCTGAACCATCTCCCAGGACAATGGCAATAGAGATATACAGTGGCAAGAGAAAGTATGTGAACCCTTTGGAATTACCTGGATTTCTGCATAAAGTGGTCATCAAATTTGATCTGACCTTCAACTAAGTCACAACAATAGACAAACAAAGTGTGCTTAAACTAATGACACACAAATTATTGTATTTTTCTTGTCTATATTGAATACATCATTTAAACATTCACAGTGTAGGTTTGAAAAAGTATGTGAACGCCTAGGCTAATGACTTCTCCAAAAGCTAATTGGAGTCAGGAGTCAGCTAACCTAGAGTCCAGTCAATGAGACAAGATTGGAGATGTTGGTTAGAGCTGCCTTGCCCTATTAAAAACACCCACAAAATTTGAGTTTGCTATTCACAAGAGGCATTGCCTGATGTGAACCATGCCTCGAACAAAAGAGATCTCAGAAGACCTAAGATTAAGAATTGTTGACTTGCATAAAGCTGGAAAGGGTTAAAAAAAAGTATCTCTAAAAGCCTTGATGTTCATCAGTCCATGGTAAGACAAATTGTCCATAAACGGAGAAAGTTCAGTACTGTTGCTACTCTCCATAGGAGTGGCCGTCCTGCAAAGATGACTGCAAGAGCACAGCGCAGAATGCTCCATGAGGTTAAGAAGAATCCTAGAGTGTCAGCTAAAGACTTACCAAAATCTCTGGAATCAAATCAAATCAACAATTCAAATGTATTTATAAAGCCCTTCTTACATCAGCTGATGTCACAGTGCTGTACAGAAACCCAGTCAAAAACTCCAAACAGCAAGCAATGCAGGTGTAGAAGCACGGTGGCCAGAAAATACTCACTAGAAAGGCCAGAACCTAGGAAGAAACCTAGAGAGGAACCATGCTATGAGGGGTGGCCAGTCCTCTTCTGGCTGTGCCGGGTGGAGATTATAACAGAACATGGCCAAGATGTTCAAATGTTCATAGATGACCAGCAGGGTCAAATAATAATAATCACATTGGTTGTCAAAGGCGCAACAGGTCAGCACCTCAGGAGTAAATGTCAGTTGGCTTTTCATAGCCGATCATTCAGAGTATCTCTACCGCTCCTGCTGTCTCTAGAGAGTTGAAAACAGCAGGTCTGAGACAGGTAGCACATCCGGTGAACATGTCAGGGTTCCATACCCGCAGGCAGAACAGTTGAAACTGGAGCAGCAGCACGGCCAGGTGGACTGGGGTCAGCAAGGAGTTATCAGGCCAGGTAGTCCTGATGGAACATGCTAACATCTCTGTTGACGAGTCTATGATACGTAAAACACTAAACAAGAATGGTGTTCATGGGAGGACACCACGGAAGAAGCCACTGCTGTACAAAAAAAACATTGTTGAACATCTGAAGTTTGCAAAAGTGCACCTGGAATGTTCCACAGCGCTAGTGGCAAAATATTCTGTGGACAGATGAAACTACAGTTGAGTTGTTTGGAAGGAACACACAACATTATATGTGGAGAAACAAAAGTCACAGCACACCAACATCAAAACCTCATCCCAACTGTAAAGTATGGTAAAGGGAGCATCATGGTGTGGTGCTGCTTTGCTATCATCAACGGAAAAATGAATTCCCAAGTTTATGAAGACATTGCAGGATAATGTTAGGCTGTCTGTCTGCCAATTGAAGCTCAACAGAAGTTGAGTGATGCAACAGGACAACGACCCAAAACACAAAAGTAAATCAACAACAGAATAGCTTCAACAGAAGAAAATACGCCTTCTGGAGGGGCCCAGTCAGAATCCTGACCTCAACCCGATTGAGATGCTGTGGCATGACCTCAAGAGAGCAGTTCACACCAGGCATCCCAAGAATATTGCTGAACTGAAACAGTTTTGTAAAGAGGAATGGTCCAAAATTCCTCCTGACCATTGTGCAGGTCTGATCCACAACTACAGAAAATGTTTGGTTGAGGTTATTGCTGCCAAAGGAGGATCAACCAGTTATTAAATCTAAGGGTTCACATTCTTTTCCCACCCTGCACTGTGAGTGTTTACATGGTGTGTTCAATAAATACATGACATGTGTTATTTTAAGCAGACTGTGTTTGTCTATTGTTGTGACTTAGATGAAGATCAGATCACATTTTATGACCAATTTATGCAGAAATACAGGTAATTCCAAAGGGTTCACATACTTTTTCTTTGCCACTGTACACAAAGCAACCATTTTAATTCATAACTATAAGCTAGCTGTATGTGAATCGTAATAATGTAGCTATCCAGATAGTGACCAAAAACTATGACCTAAAACTAATATTATGCAAGATAGTTGTCAATTCTTCTTGGGTATGCTAGCTAACAATTATTTGTGGCTAGCTAACAGTAGTATCTAGCCAGTTAGCCGTATTAACTAATTATGGGCATACGATCAACAGTACGTAGGCAGATAAACATGCCAATATTAACACAGCATGTATTTATTAACGTATCAAGATAAAATATTTTAGTCAGCCAACATATGAGATGTGAATAGGCAACATTTAATTCCGAAGTCGGAGTGTATTTTCTCTCATTTCAACTAGAATAATGGCTGCCATTGATTTCAAGAAATGTTGCATTGTTTTTTTTACGTGGTTGTATCATATTTCTTTGCATACTTTCCATTGAAGCTTGCATCGATGAATGCTTCAAAATATGTACAAATGGAGTACGCACTCAAGAAGTGCCCTCCGTGCTCCGTTTCACATAATTTGACCCTCACATGCTTCAATTTTGCGTGCTCGGAGCACGGTAGTATGCATTTTGAAAAACATCCCATGTGTTTGATGTATTTGATACCATTCCACTCCAGCCATTACCAGGAGCCAGTTCTCCCCATTTAAGGTGCCACCAACCTCCTGTGATGTGTGCTATTATTCAATAGAGAATCTATGTAATGGTGTGCATGCTGTGTCTGTCTACAGTGGGTCCCACTGTGCTGAAGGCAGTGTAGCAGCCTGGCTCTGACAGCCCTCTGTCTTTCACACACGTAACCATATTTCACATTACCTGCTGATTACGCCAATATAGAGGAACGTATCCAATCCTTATTTGTATTTTTTTTTAGCCCTTTTTCTCTCCAATTTCATGGTATCCAATTGGTAGTTACAGTCTTGTCTCATCGCTGCAACTCCCGCACGGACTCGGGAGAGGGGAATGCCAAGAGCCGTGCGTCCCCCGAAACAACTCAACCAAACCACAATGCTTCTTGACACAATGTCCACTTAACCCGGAAGCCAGCCGCACCAATGTGTCGGAGGAAACACCGTACACCTGGCAACCGTGTCATTGTGCACTGCGCCCGGCCCGCCACAGGAGTCGCTAGTGCGGGATGCAACAAGGACATCCCTGCCGTTCAAACCTTCCCCTAACCCGGACGACGCTGGACCAATTGTGTGCCGTCCCATGGGTCTCCCGGTTGCGGCCGGCTACGACAGAGCCTGGACTCAAAACCCAGAATCTCTAGTTGCACAGCTAGCACTGCGCTGCAGTGCCTTAGACCACTGCACTACTTGGGAGGCCCAAGTGGATCCAATCCTGCGCCCTGTAATGGTATGCAATAGAGATGGTGGGCGTGGGTTAATCGAGCTAATGCACAACTCATATCTGGGAAGTGGCTCTCCAGTCTCGATAGAGTCCTCCTCTTGACAGGCCCTGCTTTGTCATCAGAATGAGATTTGTGTGGGTCGGTCGCTTGCCAGAAAACTGGAGGGAACACAAGCTGAGAGGCCCCCTGGTTAGGCAGAAACATCTGGCTCCTGTTCTAGTTGGAGAGAGAGTACAGAGCTGAGCTAGCCAGTCTCCCAAAATATGTCAGCAGTGGCACAGAGAACTCCAGGCAATATTGACATCGGAGAAGTAGAGCTTAGTAGCCTAGATATGTACATCAGTCAACATGATGTGAAAAGTTCCTGCAGGCCCAGTACAGTTATATGCTTTTTGGCATCAGGATTTTGGAACGCTTTACACATTTGATAGGGCTTGTGTTGTGTTCCTAGCAGCAGGTGATGGGCCCAGTATGTCAAACTAATCCTCTACAAATAGCATGTTTTTCACATCCTTGTTCAGTCTACCACCAGCAGGCCACTAACACTAATCACCAGCATCCGTGCAACAGAGGGACACGTGAGCCTGTCAGAAACTAAGAAGTGAGCTGCCGCTGTCGCAGTACTAGAGCATGACAATTAGTTTGTGTTTCACCATGCCCAAAGCATCCCAATCTGCTCAACCTTTCCTCATTAATGATTTTCTCTATGTATCTCTCTCATTCTTTTTCAATCTCTCTTTCTTTTCTTCTCCCCCCCACACCAACACACACTTCCCCCTCCTATTTGCTTTCATCTTGGTGGTTCTGAGAGAATAAATTGCACGCCAGCAACCAGTTGTTCAGGAAAATAAGTGGTTGCCGTCTCAACGAGGAGAAGGCAAAGTAATAATAATCGCTGAATGCGTGGGATATGTTCTTCTGCAGGAGCACTTCTTCTGTAGCCTACTACAATCACCATGGACACCGGAAACACACAAAATCACACAAAATACTATTATTTAAATATCCTGGTCTTTTTGCTTTATTTTGTTACAATGTGTTTTCATGACATCACTTCCTCTTTTTGCTTCTGTTTCTGCTTCTTTTACCGTCTGCCATCAGAGCCGTAGGCAGCTGCTCAGCCCTCACTGTTGGCTCACCTAACCTTACATAGCTAGCCTACATCACAGGCCTTCCCATATCATCTAGCTCTCCGGAGACATCATCTAAACCTCTCACTTAAGAACACACCAGTCTCACACGCAATGGTGTGTGTGTGTGTGTGTGTGTGTATGTGGGAGCGGTGAGGGGGGAGAGGGGGATGCACAGAACAACTGGAAAACAAACGAGCGTGAAGTCGATCCCAACCCTACTCCTAGTGCTCAATAATTAATTTAGGCAAGGAAGCTACTCTCCGTACTCTCCCCAGTGTGTGTGTGTGTGTGTGTTGCGTGGTGGTGGTGGTATTACAGTAAATCTGTAATGTCTAAAACACATTGTAGTCCCTAGTGCTCTCATTAGTCCCACCATAATTAAATTGGTCCTGCTCTCACTCTCCAGCATTGCCTTGGAATAGAAAACATAAGGGAAAGGAGGCTTATAGTCTGTGAGGAATGGCTGAATGCTACAGCTTCTACTTTAGGAATGGATGATGGCTGGAGCTTCTGAGTCGGGATTGGCTCATGGTTATAGCTTCTGTGTGAAGATTTGACAGTGACAGATGGCTTGATCTACAGTGTGTGTGAATTTACTGGAGCTGCTCCTATATGGGACTGGTTGTATTCTTAGTCACAGAAAAGGAACAAAGAAACATTTCACAATGTTACTTACAGGCACAAAGCATCCTCCATAGAAACAAATTATGCCTATCTTTACTTGATGTAAGATTGAATTGGTTATTTTTGAACCAGACCATATGTGTGATGATTGGCTGATGAACTCCTGTCCATCAGCAGCCCCTGTCAAATCAAATCAAATCAAATGTTATTCAAGCACTGGGGCATAGCTGGGGCTTCTGGGATATCACAGTCCTCCAGTACCTGGGGAATTACGTGTAACAGTGGCAACATAGGTCACAATGTCACTGTTTAATGAGCAATAAGAGACAGAGGAGGGAGGGATAGAGGGAGGGAGAGGGGAAAAGGTCACAGGAATAGGATATACAGTGCATTCGAAAAGTTTTCAGACACCTTCATTTTTCCCCACATTTTGTTACGTTACATACAGCCTTATTCTAAAATCGATTAAATCGTTGTTCATCAATCCACACACACAATGCCCCATATTGACAAAGCAAAAACAGGTTTTTAGACATTGTTGCAAATTTCTATTAAAAAAAACAATTTTGTTAGGTTACAGCCTTCATCTAAAATTGATTACAACAACAACTGAAATATCACATTTACATAAGTATTCAGACTTTACTCAGTACTTTGTTGAAGCACCTTTGGCAGTTATTACAGCCTCGAGTCTCCTTGGATATGATGCTACAAGCTTGGCACACCTGTATTTGGGGAGTTTCTCCAATTATTCTCTGCAGATCCTCTCAAACTCTGTCAGTTTGTATGGGGAGCGTTGCTGCACAGCTATTCTCAGGGCTCTCCAGAGATTTTAAGATCGGGTTCATGTCTGAGCTCTGGCTGGGCTACTCAAAGACATTCAGAGACTTGTTCCGAAGCCACTCCTGCGTTGTCTTGGCTGTGTACTTAGGGTCGTTGTCCTGTTGCAAGGTGAACCTTCGCCCCAGTCTGAGATCCTGAGTGCTCTGGAGCAGTTTTTCATCAAGGATCTCTCTGTACTTTGCTCCGTTCATCTTTCCCTCGATCCTGACTAGTCTCCCAGTCCCTCCTCTGAAAAACATTCCCACAGCATGATGCTGCCACCACCATGTTTCACCGTAGGGATGGTGCCATGTTTCCTCCAGACGTGACGCTTGGCATTCAGGCCAAAGAGTTCAATCTTGGTTTCATCAGACCAACTCATCTTGTTTCACATGGTCTGAGAATCCTTTAGGTGCATTTTGGCAAACTCCAAGTTGGCTGTCTTGCGTTTTACAGAGGAGTGGCTTCCGTCTGGCCACTCTACCATAAAGGCCTGATTGTTGGAGTGCTGCAGAGATGGTTGTCCTTCTGGAAAGTTCTCCTATCTCCACAGAATAACTCTAGAGCTCTAGAACTCTAGAACCATCGGGTTCTTGGTCACCTCCCTGACCAAGGTGCTTCTCTCCGATTGCTCAAACTTCTTCCATTTAAGAATGATGGAGGCCACTGTGTTCTTGGGGACCTTCAATGCTGCAGAAATGTTTTGGTACCCTTCCCCAGATCTGTGCCTCAACACAATCCTGTCTCAGCTGGCAGGGTAGCCTAGTGGTTAGAGCATTGGACTAGTAATTGGAAGGTTGCAAGTTCAAACCCCTGAGCTGACAAGGTACAAATCTGTCGCTCTGCCCCTGAACAGGCAGTTAACCCACTGTTCCTAGGCTGTCATTGAAAATAAGAATTTGTTCTTAACTGACTTGCCTAGTAAAATAAAAAAATCCTGTCTTGGAGCTCTACGGACAATTTCTTCGACCTCAATGGCTTGGTTTTTGCTCTGATATGCACTGTCAACTATGGGACCTTCTATTGACAGGTATGTGCCTTTCCAAAAAATTTCAGGTCAATTGAATTTACCACAGGTGGACTACAATCAAGTTGTAGAAACATCAAGGAAGATCAATGGAAAAGGATGCACCTGAGCTCAATTTGGAGTCTCATAGAAATGTTTATACATTTGTAAAGATTTATAAAAACCTGTTCTTTCTTTGTCGTTATGAAGTACTGTGTGTAGATTGATGAGGAACTGTTTTTATATAATCAATTTTAGAATAAGCCTGTAATGTAACAAAATGTGGAAAAAGTCAAGGGGTCTGAATACTAATGATTTTGGGATATTTTGGGATATTGGGAGAGTATTTTGCCAGATGTCAGTCATATAGAGAGTCCCTGTCTTTTTCTCCCTCTTTTTTAGTCAGCATCGATGGTAAGGCCAATAGCTATTGCATTTGCCATTTATTCTTGTCGCGACCTTGATGTATAACCACATTGCTTTGTCCTGAGCAGTGCATTCGCTTCTAATGGAATAATTTACTGAAATATCACAATCATTCATTATGTATTTTAGAATAAACAACATAATAAAGTGTGCTCACCAGGGCTGGTCTTCATTAGGTTGGGTTGAGAGATGTATTGTGTGTGTCATTCTGGAGTGGTGGTTGATCAGTTGAGAGTCATTATCTGACTGGTTGTTTGCATTATTAGGGACTGGTAATACAGTTACTGACCGAAACGCTCCCGTTCATGATGGACACTATCTTTATGCAACAGTGAGCGCTAGCCGCCTTCGGAAAGACAGTCATTGACTCTCCCCTTCAGCATGGGTCAGAGATGAGAGATGCCACTAATAGCCACTACTGACTAACTACCCCAGACCAGAGTGTCACTTTTCATTCAGCAGCATTTATTATTTTGTCCTCATTGGTGTTTATCCACTGGAAGATGAACTCAGGTCACCTTTAAATCGCTCCCAGGTAATGGGCCTGGACATTTGAATTACCGTGCTCTTTTAAAAGGAACATTAGCCACCAGCTTAGGTTTCTGACTGAAGCAAAATTGATAGGCGGCATAAACATCAGCCATGGAGAGAATGTGTGTGTGTGTGTGCAGTTTGATACAGCTCTGTGTTGTATTGATGATAATGACGATATGAGGGGGGCAGGGAGTGTAGATGGCTTTCTCAGGGTTTGTGCCAGGGCCGTGTTAAAGTTTGTGTTTCTGTGTCTGTGTCTGTGGGTGTGTGTATACAGGCAGGCATCACACACATTGAGCACTAAAACAGTGGATCAGGCCATTGCCGGACACCTCAAATAGATAGTCTGTCATAGCATGAATGCCAAAGTCAGTCCCAGGTAAGGACAAAATGAGCATGGTAACATGCATACAACAATGTGATTATTGTGGATTGTCAGGTTAATATAATAGTTTGTTTAAAACGTTTAAATGTTCTACCACAGTGACCACGTTTCCTCCGACACATTGGTGCAGCTGGTTTCCGGGTTAGGCGGGCGGTGTTGAGTGTGGTTTGGTGGGTCATGTTTCGGAGGACGCATGACTTGACCTTCTTTTCTCCCAACCCGTTGGGGATTTGCAGTGATGAGACAAGATCGTAATTAAAACAAAACACAAAACATATATACATAAGCAGAATGAGGTGTTTACATGACTAATGCCAGACTTGGCATTCTGCCATAATCAGTTAAATATTGAATTATTAGTGTGTATGTAAACGTACTCAATGAATGAGAGCAGTGAAGTTATTTTTTACAAAAGGATACTCCTAATAAAATGTAGTACCAAACTGTGCCCTCCATAAATAATATCAACAGCAGAACTTCAACCTACTCTATACAATACCCAGGTGTTTTAATATTCGCCCACTGTCGCCCACTGTGGCGACCGAAGAACAGTTGGCTTTCTGGAAACTTAATGCTGGCCAGCACCACGCTCTTAGGCCTCCCTTACTGGCTGTGTGTCGACGAATGCAAATTAGACATTACAGAGCCGAGATAGCAACAGCGGCAGACCCTCAGACTGACTGAAGAGCCCTTTACAGGACGACATGGGTTCCCAGAACCTTACGACCAGGAGCTCTGGGATTTTCTCTAACCCCCATAATCAACAAGATGCTCCTCTCCTCATGCCTCCCTTCAAAGTACAGCATTGGATACTCCAGTTGAATTCGTTCTTTGTACTTTGGGCTTTTCACAGTGTACTTTAGACTGAGCCACCCTAGGCAGGGCTAAGCAAAATGGCAGTCATGATTGTGTGATGGAGCTGAACAAATCCCAGATCAGAGTTGTCCAGCCACATACAGTGTTTTCAGAAAATATTCATACTCCTTGACTTATTCCACATTTGCCCATTGTTCTTTTCGAAATTCTTCAGTATAGATTTGGCCTTGTGTTTTAGGTTATTGTCCTGCTAATTTAAAATTCTAAAGGTACTCGCACATCTGAGCTATCTTTTTTTTGCAGGTGCATGGTAACAGTTGAATAAAATGAGAAAAAAATAAGAAACTTGCACACTGCTCTTGATAGTATCACCGCTCTTTAATAAGCTTTATTTATCGGCCTCAAGGCCTTAGTCAGAAGAGAAATGATACTATCAAGAGCAGTGTGCGGGTTTCTTCTTTTTCTCAGGTTATTGTCCTGCTAAAAGGTGAATTCATCTCCCAATGTCTGGTGGAAAGTAAACTGAACCAGGTTTTCCTCTAGGATTTTGCCTGTGTTTAGCTCCATTCCATTTCTTTTTAATCCTGAACAATTACAAGCATATCCATAACTAGGGCTGTGGCAGGTCACAAAATTGTCAAGCAAAGAACTGCTGCTCTCATAGTAATTGATCGTTAGTTAACATAAACACATTTACTATCTCCTAGCTTCCACACTGATGCAGACCTTTGAAACATCTACATTTTAAAAAGTCTAATACAGCCATGTAATATAGCCTACACCTTCACAATAAATCCATTATTTATTTTATACAGGTCTGAAGAAATATGATATGAAGAAAATGTAATTTATTTCAGAAGAACAGAATAGCATACTCTGAGTTGTGTCACGTTGGTAACAATGATTCGGGAGACAGGTGCAGGAATTCGTAATAGTTTTTAAAATTTCTTACCCAAATTACAGCGTGCCGTGTAAGGGTACGGGGACGAATACCAAACAAACACGTAACAACAACACAGGGTTGAAACCCAAACAAAAGAGCGAGGAGTACCTTGAATAAATACACACGCGCACACTGATTAACCAACGGGACGAGACCCGTAATCAACTGCGCAATCCACAAGGGCACGAAAGCCCAAAACACACAGCACAGGTACTCACACGCACCAATGGACATTGTAACAGTAATCGACAAGACCATGGAAACCAAAGGGCACATATATACAAATATTAATCAGTGGGAATAGGGGACAGGTGTGCGTGATGAAAGTTCCGGAGGGATCCGTGACAAGTTGTCCTTATGTTAGATCCTCATCTGGCTCTGCATAATAGCTGTGGGCTACACAAGTTAATTTAGCAGACAAGATTGGCTTAGAATATTTTATATTATTTATATTATTATTTATAGTATGAAGAATACAATTGAACAAAGCTGAATAAAATTCAAAGGACGTTGTCTCCAAACGATTTGAGGGAGTACGCACATGCGTCTATTCTGTGTTGAGCTGTTAACAAAGAAATAGGTACTCCTATATGCTTAATTTAGAGTTATTAATGTAGAGTTATTAACAAACTACATTTGTTGGGCTATATGTTTTGATTTTAATACATTGTAAGGCTGCATAATGCGACTTTAATGATGATTTGAAAAAAGTTGAATGATAGGCATGAACTCTGCTTAGTTTTTTTGCGCAGGCTGTACACGCTTCATCAGTCTCTCATTTACAATTTGGCAAACACTTGATAATGCCTCAAATTTCCCGGCGGCAACCCCTTTGTGTGGCCGTAAGTCAGGGGTGTAAATACTTTGTGAAGGCACTGTGTTACCTTTATTACCAAGGTAGCTAACTAGGTTATTGAGAACACATTCTGTCATAACAAGCATCTACATGCAGATCTGCCTTTCGCCAAACCTGCCCCTCCCCTCTAGCTCTATGATCATGGGATTACCAAGAGCAACTAGAAAGTAATGTCCTGAGAGAACGTCTGTGTTTAAGAGGTTACATCATTTGTTGTAATCCCCATAGGCTCCCCATAGAGCCACAGACCCCATGGCGGAGAAGGGGAGGTGTGTGTGTTTGTGTGAGTGTTTGTGATATCTTCACCGTGGGATCCACTCTGATCTGTTGATTACAAAGAGCAGCAGTGGCATACTCATAGAGCTGACATGCAGAGCTCTATCTCCCTCTCACACACACACACACACGCACACGCACAGACCATCGCTAATCAGTCCCCATATTCTTACACATGGGTCTCCACACAACACTATATGTTAAAAAGTTCAGCTACATGCAATAACTCAGCAGTGGAGCCACCTCTCTGGCTGTGATCTGATTATAAACCGGTTTATATAGGGGTACTGACTCAGTGATGGAGGAACTTTTAAAGGGTGAGTAGAGGAGATGAGCATGGTTTTATAGCCGTTTTTATTGTGTAATGCGTAGTGATATGTTATAAGTAACCCATAAATGTATTAACGTTAACACACCAGCCCCCCTCTCTCTGTCATAAAACAGGTCATGCCATGTCGGTTTGTGATATTCTTGAGTGAATGGCTATGAATATTCATAAGTGATGCTGCCCCTGGCCTGGCCTGTGAACACATTTGCTCAGAGTGTTCTGAGCTGTGGCTTAGTAAGGATACAGATGTAGGATCTTCATTTGACCTATATTGTCATAGCAAAATAATCCTGCAGCAACAGGATTTTAACGTTTAGTCCATAATGTTGCTTGTTCAGTGGTTAGGCTATTAGTTTGCCAAAAGTAAGCTACATGAAAAGTGCAATACTGTTACTATAACCATGTGTTAGTGTGGGTTTTCAGTGAATTTATGTAAATCACAAAACTCATCTGCATTTCCTGCGTACAGGAAAATTCTCAGCAACAAAATTGTGAACAAATTAAGATCCTACATCTGTAGTGGTGATTTAGGCCTGACCTGGTTTGACAGGCCCGGTGGATGTGTGTGTGTGTGTGTGTGTGTATGTGCGTGTGTCTCTCTCTTTCTCTGCCGGGGGTTGTGTACAGTAGTTGTATGGTGCAGGTGGTGCAGCATTATGGTCTCTCTGCACCGGCTCATTACAGATACTCAGTTTTTGTTTTGACATGGTTGCCTCTTGTCCCTTTGTCAGCCTGGTTGTCCTCTTTTCTCCCTGGCTGAACTGCATGACAACTGCTGCTGCTTGGCTCCCATCATGTGAAGGGGACGCTCTGTAGATGGGTGTCTGTCGAGACAACATCCATATCATAAACCACATGCCCAGCCTCGCCATGGCATGGCTGCATTTGATTTACAGTTTACTTGAGGAGAATGTTCATGTTATGTTGGAAATTAATAGTGCCACTCAAACAATGCCTGCAGTACTGGTTATGAGAGGATTATGGAAATGCATTTACTGTCTGTTTGCAAGGTGACATTTGAACAATTAATAAACCTGAAATAACTGTCAGTTATAGTTACACGGCTGCTTACATGACACAGCCTTCATTATTCCTTTAGTATCAGTCCATTGTGAATAATCTTATTTGTTGGGCATGTCTAGACCTGTACCGTCCCACCCATGTGAGTCATGGAGTGAGCTTTGTGCCTTTCTCCTGCATTTTAAATGGAAGTGAGAATCAATCAATGGTGTTGCATTGCATGTAGTGCTGAGCGATTTGTGCTTTTTGAAGTCGGTTCGGTTTCGGTTCGATTATTAAAAAAAGAATCACGGTTTTCAATTCCAAAAAGATTAGACACTAAATGCACTCTGCACTATGTGGGATGAATGCTGTAACAACATAGAATCTTTAAAATAACAAAGTCCAATGGTGGTGGTGACTTCCCATTACTGCTCATCACTTATTAACCATAAGTTATTCACACCAGCCCCCCTCTCTCTGTCATAAAACAGGTCATGCCATGTAATGACCAATTTCAGTTATTGTGTATATTGCATATTTTATTTGATTACTTTTATTTCATTCTAAGTCATCATCTCATCTCTATAGAGTTGCTGCCTATACTCTCAGTCTGTATTAGATAGAACGTTGTGTGGCCCTGTCCGCCTGTGGGGAAAACAACCTGTGGTTACCTAGGTTACCCCATTGGCTCACAGCAAATACTTGACCTTTTTCAAATGCAATCTTCTTGTTATCTGCTTGTTTTAGTCAATTACAAAACTCCATTTAAAAAAAGTACAACACGTCTAAAGATGACTTTTCAGCATTGCCTGCTCGCATGCGCTCTTACTGTAGGGCTTCCCTCATGCCCCTTTTCAAAATGGTGCTAGCAGCCACATGAGCGAGTGCTAGCTAGCTACCGACCTGATCATTAAGCTAGCCAGGACCAACGCAATCAAACCACAAAATGACCAACATTTCTGTTAATCGCTCAGCACTTAAACCCCAACATACACTTTGAAACCAGAGTATAGTCATTCTCCCATTCTCCCTGTTGCTCAGGTAGATAGGAACCATCTCCATCTCCCTGTGGTGGAGACCTTATCCCCATGCTGCTGGAAGGCAGGAGTAAGAGGCATTATGGCATGAGGTGTCTGGAAGGCACACGAGGGTAGTGATGAATTAAGGCACTATGGACCTTTGCTCTGTGTGACAGTCTCAGTGACAGGGCAGGGATCACATGCTGTTGTACGTCTGTGGCATGCAAAGAATCTGATTTTGTGTTGTTGACAAGGGAGAATGGAGTTTGATGGAAACCAGTTGAACCTGAAACAGAAATTGTATAGTACTACTGAACAAGCCTCGTGGTTATAGTGGTATTCATGGTTGAATACTTTTCCATCTACCTGACATGATTCTATTATTGATGCCTGGCATAGACGGCTTCCATTCAGCTATCGCTCTTGATCTACTGCTGATGGTATGTTTGGTCATAACCTGTCCCTCCTAAGTGAGTGATGTCAGGCAGCCTTGACAGCCTTTTCCTCTCTGACTTGAAGGACATATTTCCATTCAGTGCACGTGTCTGATGGAGGTGTTAAAGCGGCAAAATGTCACTTTTTGGGCAACCCGACCAAATTCACATTGAAATGCGTGTTATAGATGGGTCATTCTCATTGAAGTCTAAGAGGCAGTACATCTGTTCTATTTCCTTTAGTTTTGGGTTTATACACTGGCCTCAAACAACTGAAATGTTATATTTTTGGTTATGGAAAATATATTTCACAGCGGTTTAGGTGGTACATTGATTCTCCTACACTATACTTGTTTGTTTTGTCACATAAACTGCAATTAGGTGAACTATTGGGATTTTAGCAACCAGGAAATTGCAGAAATTATTTCTGCAATGTGCATCTTTAACAGAACTATATTCATGAGTTGATCAGAGTGCTTCAAATCTTCCCTGTAGACACAAACTCTAACCTGACTCTCTACTGTACACTGCTTTCGGAAAGTATTCAGACCCTTTTACTTTTTCCACATTTTGTTACATTACAGCCTTAATCTAAAATGTATTAAATAAATATCTTTCCTCCTCAATCTACACACAAAATCCCACAATGACAAAGCTAAAACAGGCTTTTAGAAATACCTTATTTACATAAGCATTCAGACTCTTTGCTATGAGACTCGAAATTGAGCTCAGGTACATTCTTTTTCCATTGATCATCCTTGAGATATTTCTACAACTTGGAGTCCACCTGTGGTAAATTCAATTGATTGGACATGATTTGGAAAGACACACCTCTCTATATAAGGTCCCACAGTTGACAGTGCATGTCAGAGCAAAAACCAAGCCATGAGGTCAAAGGAATTGTCTGTAAAATTCTGATACAGGATTGTGTCAAGGCACAGATCTGGGGAAGGACACCAAACATTGCTGCAGCATTGAAGGGCCCCAAGAACACAGTGGTCTCCATCATTCTTGAATGGAAGAAGTTTGGAACCACCAAGACTCTTTCTAGAGCTGGCTGCCTTGCCAAACTGAGCAATCGGGGGAGAAGGGCCTTGGTCAGGGAGGTGACAAAGAACCCGATGGTCATTCTGAAGGAGCTCTAGAGTTCCTCTGTGCAGATGGGAAAATCTTCCAGAAGGACAACCATCTCTGCAGCACTCCACCAATCAGGCCTTTAAGGTCGAGTGGCCAGATGGAAGCCAGTCCTCAGTAAAAGGAACATGACAGCCCGCTTGGAGTTTGCCAAAAGTCACCTAAAGGATTCTCAGAACATGAGAAACAAGATTCTCTGGTCTAATGAAACCAAGATTGAACTCTTTGGCCTGAATCCCAAGTGTCACATCTGGAGGAAACCTGGCACCATCCCTACGGTGAAGCATGGTGGAGGCAGCATCATGCTGTGGCTATTCTTTTCAGCAGCAGGCACTGGGAGACTAGTCAAGATCGAGGGAAAGATGAACGGAGCAAAGTACAGAGAGATCCTTGATGAACAACTGCTCCAGAGCGCTCAGGACCTCAGACTGGGGCGAAGCTTCACCTTCCAACAGGACAATGTCCCTAAGCACACAGCAAACACAACGCAGGAGTGTCTTCGGGACAAGTCTATGAATGTCCTTGAGTGGCCCAGCCGGAGTCCAGATTTGAACCCGATCGAACATCTCTGGAGAGCCATGAAAATAGCTGTGCAGCGACGCTCCCCATCCAACCTGACAGAGCTTGAGAGGATCTGCAGAGAAGAATGGGAGAAACTCCCCAAAACAGGTGTGCCAAGCTTGTAGCGTCAGGGTCTGAATACTTATGTAAATGTGGTATTTCAGCTTTTTATTTTGAATAACTTTGCAAAAATGTCTAAAAACCTGTTTTTGCTTTGTCATTATGGGGTATTGTGTGTAGATTGATGAGACAAAAAAAATGATTGTATCAATTTTAGTATAAGGCTGTAACGTAACAACATATGAAAAATGTCAATGGTTCTGAATACTTTCCGAATGCACTGAATGTGAGTATACAGCACCAGTCATACGGTTGGACACACCTACTCATTCCAGGGTTTTTCTTTATTTGTACTATTGTCTACATTTTAGAATAATAGTGAAGACATCAAAACTATGAAATTACACATATGGAATAATGTAGTAACCAAAAAAGTGTTAAAGAAATGAGATTCTTCAAAGTAGCCACCCTTTGCCTTGATAACAGCTTTGCACACTCTTGTAGACAGCTAATTGCATTACATTCATAGTCTTCAAATCGCAGTCTGATATCTGTACCCGCATTTAGATCTCAGAATGTACCTGTGAAAGATCAGAGCGAACACCCTCTTTAATTAGCGGGACAGTGGTGTTGTGTTTTTTTCCCACAAGACTGAATTCCTGAGTGTCTGAACACCAGACGTGTTTGGAACAGAACAAATGTTTTCAGAACAAATGTTTTACTCAATGTGGCTGTCACCTGAGTTTAAACACCACCTCCCTGTTAGGCAGCCAGGGATGAGCATTCACAGTGCACCGCTTGGGCTGATGATCCTGTTTCCTAGCTCATGATTAAAGCCATTGGTATTCAGATCCACCCAGCGTGATAGAAAACATTCTGTAGCCTTCTCTGAACTCTTATGCCCTGTCTATACCAAATCCATCCACAACTGCTTTTCCAAATATTCTCCCTGTTGTAAAATCTTACTCTATGACAACTATGAACATAAAATGTCGCCCCAAAAATTATGTTGGTGCCAGTAGAGAGTTCAATTATTTTCTGTAATGCTTATGTTTTTGTCATATTCCTGTATTGGATTTCACAGTGTGTCATGGATGTCTCTGAAAAGCCATTGGAGGTGTGATAAAGCTGGATTGATTTTCTTCCCAGCTCTGGGTTTTGCTCTCTTATCACTCCTTTCACTCTGACTGTTATTATAGAGTTTTATTGAGACATGGAAGACCTCCCAGCAGCCTTATTATACTCCACCTGAGTTTAATTTCTATTAGCTCAACATGAAAACCTCCACACCACACAGTTTTTATTCATAGTCTCATGGCAGAATGGCAAAATATTGTGTGTGGAGGTGGCCACACATCAACCTTAAGTGACAATGACAGATAGTAGTCTAAACCAAACTCTATCCTCGGGCGACATTTTAGATGTGAATGAAGGGTGGGGGTTAGTGGAAATGAAGGGAATAGCGAGCAGATGAGCAGGTCACATGGTGTTAGTACTGCTCTGTGAGCCTCCATGGACCCGTTGCCGCAGGAGACGGAGAGGATGGGAGAGGAGGTCGGAGGGAGGAGAAAGGGAGGCTAAGAGAATGTAAACCATATGCCATTGTGGGGTTTTCCTTTGTATAGTGTATGGACTCTTAGGAATGTGAAGGAATGTTCTCTCTTTCCCCCAAACCCCAGTGCTGTTCGTAGATGTGTCTGTGCTCCTTTCCTATCCAGGGGTTTATTCCTGGCCAAACGGTTTCTATTATTGGTCCGCTCCTGCATTCATCTGTCAACCTCTGCTCTGTGATGCGAGGTGGCAGGCCGCAGAGGCAGTGAAGCATTTCTGCTCCAAGTGCCCTTTCTCCCCATTTCCCCTTCTACCTCTCCTTTCCCTTTCTCTCACTTTCTTTCTTTAGTATATTCTCCTCCCAGTACCACACACACACACATGTATTTTCTCCTCCTGTTCAGGCCCTGGGGGGAACGTACCAAGATATGTGTCTGTGTCTTAACCACAAATCCTTGAGTTAAAAGGTTGATCATTCAAGTGTTGCCTGTAAAAAAGAAAACTGTATTTCTTCTTTTGTAATATGTGCACAGTGTCATTCGTACTGATTAAATGGAATATTCTATGTGTGCGTGCATGTGTGCGTGTGTGTGCGTGTGTGTGTATGTGTGCGCGTCCGTGCGTGCGTGCATGTTGGGGTGGCAGTAGGGCAAGCTAATGACAGAGTCTATAGAGCTGGCAGAGAAAGCAATGGCTAGATAAATAGGCCATTATGTACTGTAGAGCCGGACTGATTCAGAGGGCTGAGGAGAACTGTCTATGCTCGTCCCTTTGTGTTGATTTAGTGGGAAGGAGGCTCTAACCTGTCTGGTTTCGGCTATAAGCCTGTCTTTCCAGATTGTAGGTGTGTTGTGGCCCAGGACATGTACATTCCTGTATCCATACCTGTGGGAGGACAGGAGAAATTGGACAGCCATTCTGGTACACATGGACTCCAGGAAAGGGCTAGGTGACAGGTCATGGAGATACAGTAGTATAGATAGATCATGTAGGTTATGCTACAGTCTCAGGGGAATTGTCATGGTCGTTGTAACACCACAGAAGAGACAGATACATCAATACTCAAACATAGTACATGTAGGCCAAATGGCAGAAACGCAGACACACATGCACACACTCAAACCACAAATACCTGTTTTCCAACTAAAGATAGCTCTGTCAGCTGAGTTACTTTTCAGAACAATCTCAGAAAGGTTTTAGAGAGAAATCTGATATGTAACCTCGTGTTAAAGAGCTTATATCCAGCTGCTTCTGACTGCTGAGAACCTACTGTAGATTTCATGTCACGTAAGATCAGTTCTCTTTGCGCTACCGGCTCACATTTCTACTTTGAAGTTGTCTGCTTTTCGCTGCTCCCTTTTCCCATGCTATTACTTTGCTCCACTCAAAGCTGTGTTCCCATATTCCTCCCTGAATATACCTGGTGCATGGCTGCCATTGTTGCACAGCTTTATACCGAATTGGTATGTATGGGTTTTATGATAGTAAAAGGATATGCATCTCTTATGTATTTTGGAATCTCTGTGTTGCCTATGCTGTCTGCACACTCGCACTGCCGCAAGAAGCCGTTTGTAGAGAACGCAAGTGATGTTCTCCATTTGCACAGTGAGCTTGACTCGGTTGGAGTGTGTGGAGAACAACGTGATTTGTGTTGCAATCTCAAGAGGGCTTTACCTGCTGAAGTGCTTGAATGCAGAATTGATCTGTTTACTTCTCTATCGACAACATCAAGGTGCTGGTTCAATTCAGTCGATGTCCATGGGGAGACCTGGAAGCCAATTTATCCAAACTGGAAATCACTACCGCTTTACAAATGGATGGTAGTCTACCTGCAGTCAAAATGCTTTTTATATGTACCCTGATGAGGATTTTTCTTTGCAGACCATTAACCATTAAAGATGTTATTGATGGTAAAAAAACAAAAAATGTATTCTTATTTGGGCTACCAAACATAGGGAATTCAATATGGTATGTGTCATTCTATAAAGCCAAAGGTGTATTTGTGTACTTGTTTTTATTCTTTTAATATGTGCTACCAATTACCACTGTCGGTTTTACCAATTAGCAGTGTCTGATCTATTTCAGACCAGAGTAGCTGTTGGACTCCTGGGACCTTGGTTATATCTTAGGGGGTTCTGCTGTGTGTGAGTTCTGACTTGCATTGGAAATGTGTTAAATTGATTTGCAGGGAATTATTTCTAGCTCAAAGTGAAATAATTAAGTTGACATTCTCTCCCCAATGCAATTAACAATGAGTGCAGTACAATCTTTGACCTGTTAGCAGTTTGATTTCATGGGCTGTGTTTCTTATTAATTTTCCATGATGCATAGCCGTTTTAATGCAGCGGGGCAGCAGCATCTCACACTCACCAGGGATATGTTTAGTTTAGTTTAGTCTAATCTGCCCATGAGACATATCTGGTTCACTAATCCATTTTTTTTCAGGTGTTATATGCTCGGAGTGCTTGTGTACAAATTAGCGTACTGTCATACTGTTTGTGAGCCGCTCTGAATTGCATTAGCTTGTCTATTCGTGTGTGTGTGGGAGAAAATATGTTTGGGCGTATTTCTAGGTGTTTTCTCATAGATATGTATGCTTATGATTTGCTTGATAGCTACTTATGGTGTACCATAGATCTAGCTACTCTCTACACATCAGACTAAAGAATGAGCAGGATGCTGCCTGCTTGCCTTCCTGCCTGCCTGTGAGATCCAGATGCATCATGTGCTGCTAGGGAGCTGCCTCTGATGTATTTTTAGCTGGTCTAAATAATGAATGTCTGAAAGGCCTGCTAGCTAAGACCCCAGCAGTCAGTGTAACTTACCCCCCTTCCCCTGCTCCACTGGAGTGGATTCACATAGATCTACAGTACTATGGTGATGTTGTCACTGGCTGGTTGTCTGACATAAAATCCCTGCGCCATGCTTAGGGACCAAGCACAGGGAGAGGGGTGAGGGGTTTGGAGAGCTGTTCTTGGCCCAGGGGCCTGGAGTGGAAAGGGGTAAGGGGAGAGTGACCCATATGGAGGCATTGTTGCTGGGCATAGGGCTCTGCAGGAGAGGCCAGGCAATGTGTGCCACAGATGCAATGAGCAGCAGAACAGGGCTCACATCGATGGAACCCAGTTGAGCTCCTCCACACTTTACACCAACCCACCACTCAGTCAGTGGGCATGGTAAAGGCTAAGTAAACAGCGCCAGAGGGAGGGGGTGTACTTTCATGGGTGAAAATGATACTTTAAGTAACAATTTTAGGGAGGAGAATATTGAACCACCTGGGTACTTACTGATCTACACTCTTAGAAAAAAAGGTGCTATTTAGAACCTAAAAGGGTTCCAAAAGGGCTTTTTGGCTGTCCCCATGGGAGAAAGGTAGAACCCTTTCAACAGAATATTCTACATGAAACCCAAAAGGGTTCTACCTGGAACCAAAAAGGGTTCTCCTATGGGAGCAGCCGAAGAACCGTTTTGGAACCCATCTTTCTAAGAGTGTAGTATTAAAGCCAGTGGAGTGCAGGCAGTATGAGCAGGGCTTGGTTTGGAAATATCGCTAATAGTTTTGCTAATCGTGTTTTCTACAGAGAGCTTTGGTAAGGGGCCAGAATGCAGATTTTTTTAAAGCCTCAAAGGCAGTGTGAATGTGACTGCTAAGCCCAGGCTCAGACTCACAGTATGGGTTCCACTCTGCTTTTCTATTTCCCATTGAGAACCATGAATCTTGTAAACCAGTCATTAGAAGCTCATGATTAGTAGCCATGCAGCGGAAGGGATCGTAGATGGCTGGTAACTGAGCGCTGTAGGAGATACAGGAGGTGCAGGTGGGAGGTACTCTACTACGTCTGGCTCAGCCTGCCTGTAATGTTTGTGTCTAGATGGGGCTTCACTGGCCCGTCCTCTACCTGTCCTGAGGTCTCTGTCCATCCCCAGAGCCTCAGCAGTCACAGCTAAACACCTGTCACATCTGCTCATGTCACCGGCGGCAGGGGGGCTTTTGAGAGGCCACGTCCTATCAAGTTAACATCAGAGTGTCTGGAACAGGAGCACATGTGGGAGAGAACCAACCCTCCGTTCCCTGGCTGACGCAAGGAGGAAGAGGAATCACCAGTCTGGAGAGTTAAGCGCAGAAGATAAGAGCTGGACTTAAGGACTAGGTCTGATTAATGCTGGGGGTTTAGGAAGTGTGTTTTGAAAATAAGCACCCTCATGCTTGTTGTGCAGCTTTAAGGGAATAAGGATATTTAAGGGTATAATCTTGTAAGCCCTCAATAGCCTGATACCACCCCAGAGTGGCTAGTAAGTTACTGCCAAAATGTCACTGGAGGAGAATTGGAAGTTCTCGTTTCAGTGTACCGCTTTAAGTGGAAGCGATTGCTCTGCCAGTGTTTCTTACAAGGGGAAAGCAAAATAGTGTGTTGTTAAATAATCTAGCTCTTCAGAGAAGAGCTGCAGAATGTTTGCGACAAAGTATACAGTGCTTAAAGCCAAGTATGAAGGGAGGAAACAGTGGGAGAAATGGAAAGGAAAGGGTCTACCACATTATTAATGTCCAAGGATGGGGTGTGTGTAAACCACCGAAGAGCAGAGAAACATTAGTCATTTTCCTGTGTGAGGACTGATAATGTTCCGTTTCTAGTCTCTTCTGCTGCTCTATGAATGCAGCCATTCTTTACAGGAGTAATTATAAGTGCAGAATTGTAAGCAAGGTCTCTTTGATTTGTTTGTAGGGAATGACTACTTGCATAGCGCCCTTGGTAATTGATCTAACCAGCCTCTTGTGCTGGTACAATGTGGTTGCCATAGAGCCCTGTGCAACCTACAGTGTATCTAGGGCTGGGCGATATGACGATATTCAGTTGAAGTCGGAAGTTTACATACACTTAGGTTGGAGTCATTAAAACTTGTTTTTCAACCATTCCACAAATTTCTTGTTAACAAACTATAGTTTTGGCAAGTCGGTTAGGACATCTACTTTGTGCATGACACAAGTAATTTTTCCAACAATTGTTTACAGACAGATTATTTCACTTATAATTCACTGTATCACAATTCCAGTGGGTCAGAAGTTTACATACAGTCAACTTAGTGTATCTTTAAACAGCTTGGAAAATTCCAGAACATGATGTCATGGCTTTAGAAGCTTCTGATAGGCTAATTGACATCATTTGAGTCAATTGGAGGTGTAACTGTGGATGTACTTCAAGGCCTACCTTCAAACTCAGCGCCTCTTTGCTTGAGATCATACTGCTGTCATACCACTCAGGAAGGAGACGCGTTCTGTCTCCTAGAGATGAATGTACTTTGGTGCGAAATGTGCAAATCAATCCCAGAACAACAGCAAAGGACCTTGTGAAGATTCTGGAGGAAACAGGTACAAAATTATCTATTTCCACAGTAAAACGAGTCCTATATCGACATAACCTGAAAGGCCCGAAGAAGAAGCCACTGCTCCAAAACCGCCATAAAAAGCCAGACTACAGTTTACAACTGCACATGGGGACAAATATTGTATTTTTTGGAGAAATGTCCTCTGGTCTGATGAAACAAAAATAGAACTGTTTGGCCATAATGACCATCATTATGGCAGCATCATGTTGCGGGGGTGCTTTGCTACAGGAGGGACTGGTGCACTTCACAAAATAGATGGCAACATGATAAAGGAAAATTATGTGGATATATTGCAGCAACATCTCAAGACATCAGTCAGGAAGTTAAAGCTTGGTCGCAAATGGGTCTTCCAAATGGACAATGACCCCAAGCATGCTTCCAAAGTTGTGTCAAAATGGCTTATGGACAACAAAGTCAAGGTATTGGAGTGGCCATCATAAGCCCTGACCTCAATCCTATAGAAAATGTGTGGGCAGAACTGAAAAAGCATGTGTGAGCAAGGAGGCCTACAAACCTGACTGAGTTACACCAGCTCTGTCAGGACGAATGGGCCAAAATTCACCCAGCTTATTGTGGGAAGCTTGTGGAAGGCTACCCGAAACGTTTGACCCAAGTTAAACAACTGAAAGGCAATGCTACCAAATACTAAGTGAGTGTATGTAAACTTTTGACCCACTGGGAATATGATGAAAGAAATAAAAGCTGAAATAAATCATTCTCTCTACTATTATTCACATTCTTGAAATACAGTGGTGATCCTAACTGACCTAAGACAGGGAATTTTTACTAGAATTAAATGTCAGGAATTGTGAAAAACTGAGTTTAAATGTATTTGGCTAAGGTGTATGTAAACTTACGATTTCAACTGTATATCGTGTGATGATCGAAAAACGTCTATTGTCTCATATTATTATATATATTATTATTATATCGTTTATTTCCTTGTGTCGCAAATCACAATCTTTACGGAAAGCTTTGCATTCTTGGAAGGAAATTTGCAACACAAACAAACATGGAGAAGAGTGAACGTGACACAGAGCTTGTACCTAAAAGAGGGGCTACTTCGGTCGCATGGATGTGGTTTGGGTATGAAAAGTCTGACACCGACCAGAATATGCCGCAGGCCGGTCCCGACAGCTCAAACACCACTTACCTCTTTTACCACCTACGCAACAATCATGTGAAACAGTATGGAGAGAATCTACGGATGAGACCCCAAAAAGTACAGTCGTGTTAAAAACAAACCCTCGACTCAGACGTTGCAAGAGGCTTTTGCCCGCTGCACACCACCGTTACAACTTACACCTGCAAAGACATGGCCCCAATTTACATGGTCGAGAAACGGGGGTTTCGTGAGTTTGTGTTAACACTTAATCCAAGGTACCAAATGCAAATTGATATGTGACACGTATTAATGCCAAAATAACATGCAAAACAGGCAAGCCCCCCCCCCCCCCGCAAAAAATATATATTTTAGGCCTATATTTATTTTGTTTGTAACTATAGTTGAAGTGTTTTCTATTTACCTTTTAAGATTTTATACATTAATATTTTGTTACATGCTTAATTTAAAATTTGCACAAAGGTTCTAAATAAAAGGAGAAACAATCAAATATGAGTACCTTTTATTTGTTGAGTATAATTCAAAATGTAATAAGAAATAGGCCTTTACATGTGGTCATTTTATATAAACTATTCATTGAATTTACAGAAAATGTGCTATATTGTGATGTGTATCGTTATCGGGATATGAAATTACCTATATCGGGATATGAGATTTTGGCCATATCGCCCAGCCTTAGTGTATACATGTACATATATACATAGTGAAATGAGACAAACACAATTGCAGAGGAGAGTCCCAGCTAGCACATAACGTTCCGAGAACTATATGTTTCTTAGAGCTTGGTGAGAGTGTGGTTGTCCCATGGTTATTTTGCATTCAACCTTCCCACAACGTTCTGGGAATGGTGCAGGATATTTGCTTGCCTTTGAAACATTCTCAGCACATTTAAGGAACTTGACAAAATAATGACGTTTTTTTGGTATTTCATTATTTTAACAGAACATTTCCTAAAAGTTCAAATATGCTTACATTTATTAAACATTTTGGTAATGTTCTAGGAACATTCTCCAAATGGTTTGACATTAGGAATGTTCTCAAAATGTTCCAAGGAACATTGAGAAACAATGTTTCTTCTGTTGGAATTTCAGTACTTCAGCATAAACATTTCCTACAGGTTTCCTAAAGGTTTTATTTAAAGTCATGTTCTCAGAACATTAAGAAAACTTTCCATAAAAACCACAAGAAAACATTAGTAACATTCAAAGAATGTTATAAGAATCTTAAGTGTGTTCAGGTATGTTGGCTGTGCCCAATAATTGGCCGCACCTGATCTTAATGAGTGTATTTCCTTTTAAATAAGGTCCGTTTGAATAGACTAAAATGAACAGCGTTGTTTGAGTAAAAAAAAACATAACGCTAACTCCATCCTGGTGGCGCAATGGACTAATTCCATGGATAGACAACAGAAGATTATAGGTTTGAATCTCACTGATGCTTTGCCACAATAAAAAACATGTGTCCTATCTGTGCTTGGAGTTCAAAACAGTTAACATAAGCTAGCCATGTTATTAAAAGTCCTAAAACATTCAGTAAAAGTATTAAGGACGTTTTTTAAAACCTCCAAATAACCTATAATTTCTGTTCACAGAATGTTAATTGAACCTCCAGGAAAATTTTCTCAGAACCATAGTAAAACTTTCTCAGAACCTCCCTGCATCCTAAAAATGTGCATTACCAGAAGAGGCAAAAATTTCGCTTCCGTTTTCAGAGCGTTTAAAAAAAACGTATGCCTTGTTCCCAGAATCAATGGGAAACCAAAAACTTTTGATCCCACAACTTCCAAGGAACCAAATGTGCTAGCTGGAGTGACTTTACGCTGTCTAGGAGTTAATTGGCCATATCGGCGAGGCACCAAAACCAAAGCTGCATTCCCATGTTCCTTCATCTATCTAACCTCTGCAGTGCCACACATCCCAGCAGCAGTCTGTGTAATCTACTAATTTCTCATGCAGGTCACACGGCAGCAACCAGTCAGCCTGCCCGCTTGTCTGTCCGGCCCAGCCCCCCACTCCGCTCTCAAGTAGCTAGAGCATGCATGGCTAAGAGTAGGATAGCCTCTCGTCTCTCGGGAACAGTAAGTGCTGTCTGTGTGTGCAGGGGAGGAAGTGACATAGCCTACTCTACACTGTGAAGTGTGAGTGAGATACAACCCTGCTGTGATACGTTATCACACAGACACCCAGTAAACCCAGAGCTGTTAACACGGGAGTGGAAGGCATTAAATAGACAGATAGTGATGAGGCACAGAGATTCAGACCAGAACACTGACTGCCCAGTCAGTGGGATGCTCTCTCTCCCTCACATACACACACCAAAACAATCTTTCCACCCCCCTGGCTGCGGTTCTTAATTCCAGCGCCAGGGCATCATTTCTTCTTGGAGGCAGGGGGCTTTGGAACACAGGCAATGCTTGTTACCTGGCCCTGCTGGAGTTTACTGCATAACAACTGTGGAGCAATGGACTGCAGATGTCCTGGGGATTGGGTAGATTGATTGATCAATTAGGGGAATAAGTAATCCCCTACTAACTCTACGGTTGTTCACTCTACGATCGATTCTCACCATGATACCCAATACAATGGACGTCTGGTTATTTGAAGAACTACAGCCCCCTTTGTGGTTCATGTGTCTTTTGAGGCTGCTGGAGCAATAAGAATGTATTACAACTGGAGATATCGATCATGATTCTGTAATTTGGTTACCCAGCTAACAATTCTAGGGAGAGAACATTTTTGTAATGTTCCCCTAATGTTTAAGGGTGTGAGGATCAATGCTGGAGACAGGAAGTGAGTACAGGGAGAACATTTAATAAATAACGGACATGAAAACAGGACAGGAACAGCGTCTGTACAGGGGACAAAATAACGATGTCAATGCTGACACAGGGATGGAACAGAAGAAACAGACCAATAAAGGGGAGGCAATCAAATAATGATGGAGTTCAGATGGGTCCAATGGGCCGCAGGTGCGCGTAATGAAGGGGACAGGTGTGCGTAATGATAGGCAAGCGCCATAGGGAAAGCGGGAGCAGGCATGACAAAGGGTCCAGTTTTCCTTTAGTTAGGGGAACAGTCAATCTATATTTTCCAAAAACTTCTGAGAACCCTTTTAGCATGTTTTGGTGTTAAAGTTAGGAGAATATTCCCTTCATGTCAAACAGAACTTATCTAGAACTTGGTTATAATATTCTCAGAATAAACAACAATATTCTAGACACGTTTTATGAGACGTTGCAAGAACATTCATGTGTCCAGTTTTCTGAGGATTAGCTCCCTAAAGTCACTGTCCATAGAAATCGAATTAGCATAATAATAATAAAGTGCTGTTTGTCAGACCTTGAAACATCCTAATCGGTCTTCTCACGAAAACGTCTGTAGTGTCCGAACGGTTTGGCCTACAAATTAATATGACCCCTCTATGGAAAGGTGAGACTCTCATGAGCATGTCAGTGTTTTGCTCTAGGACGCCCACAAGCCTTACAAAACTCATCTGAATGTAGCCCTTTGGAAGTATACAGCGTCAAAGGACTTGTCTGATGTCAGTATCACGGATCTGGCAACTTCTGTCTGTAGCGTCCGAACAGTTTGGTCTAGGGCTGGGCAATATGGCCAAAATCTCATATCCCGATATAGGTAATTTCATATCCCGATAACGATACATATCACGATATAGCAAATTTTCCGTAAATTCAATGAATAAATAGGTTTTATAAAATTACCACATGTTAAATTATACTCAACAAATAAAAGGTACTCATATTTGATTATTTCTACTTTTATTTAGAACCTTTGTGCAAATTTTCAATTAAGCATGTAACAAAATATAAAATATTATTGTATAAAATCTTAAAAGGTAAATAGAAAACACTTCAACTATAGTTACAAACAAAATAAATATAGGCCTAAAACATATATATATTTTCTTTTTTTCCCTTCTTTTTTGGTGGGGGCTTGCCTGTTTTGCATGTTATTTTGGCATTAATACGTGTCACATATACATTTGCATTTGGCACCTTGGGTTGAGTGTTAACGCCACCTCACCAAACCCCCAGCGGGCAACGTCTGAGTCGGGGGGGTTTGTTTTTAGCACGACTGTATTTTTTTGGGTCTCATCCTTAGTAGAGGTCAACCGATTATGATTTTTCAACGCCGATACCGATACCGATTATTTGAGGACCAAAAAAGGCCGATACCGATTATTCGGCCGATTTATTTATTTATTTATTTGTAATAATTCTAACAATGCTGAATGAACACTTATTTTAACTTAATATAATACATCAATAAAAATCAATTTAGCCTCAAATAAATAATGAAACATGTTCAATTTGGTTTAAATAATGCAAAAACAAAGTGTTGGAGAAGTAAAAGTGCAATATGTGCCATGTAAAAAAGGTAACGTTTGAGTTCCTTGCTCAGAACATGAGAACATATGAAAGTTGGTGGTTCCTTATAACATGAGACTTCAATATTCCAAGGTGAGAGGTTTTAGGTTGTAGTTAATATAGTATTTATAGGACTATTTCTCTCTATACCATGCCCGTCTGGTGTTCAACCTTCCCAAGTTCTCTCACGCCACCCCGCTCCTCCGCTCTCTCCACTGGCTTCCAGTTGAAGCTCGCATCCGCTACAAGACCATGGTGCTTGCCTACGGAGCTGTGAGGGGAACGGCACCTCAGTACCTCCAGGCTCTGATCAGGCCCTACACCCAAACAAGGGCACTGCGTTCATCCACCTCTGGCCTGCTCGCCTCCCTACCACTGAGGAAGTACAGTTCCCGTGCAGCCCAGTCAAAACTGTTCGCTGCTCTGGCCCCCCAATGGTGGAACAAACTCCCTCACGACGCCAGGACAGCGGAGTCAATCACCACCTTCCGGAGACACCTGAAACCCCACCTCTTTCAGGAATACCTAGGATAGGATAAAGTAATCCTTCTCACCCCCCTTAAAAGACTTAGATGCACTATTGTAAAGTGGCTGTTCCACTGGATGTCATAAGGTGAAAGCACCAATTTGTAAGTCGCACTGGATAAGAGCGTCTGCTAAATGACTTGTCTCTCCTCCATGTTTGTTTGTGTTGCAAATTTCCTTCCAAGAATGAAAAGCGTCGTCCAATTGACACAAAATATTACCATAAAGAGTGCGATTTGCGACACAACGAAAGAAACGATAGTGCAAAATATGAAACAGACGTTTTTCTATCGTCACACTATATATCGTCATATTGCCCAGCCCTAATTTGGGCTGCACACTAATATGACCCCTCTATAGACAGATGAGACGTACATGTCAGTGTTTTGCTCTAGGACGCCCACAAGCCTCACAAGACTCGTCTGAATGTGGCCCGTTGGAAGTATATTATGAAAGGTTTCAGTTCTTTTGGAAAGTATTCAGACCCCTTGATTTTTTCCCACATTTTGTTAGGTTACAGCCTTATTTTAAAATGTATTAAAACAACTGACATATCACATTTACAAAAGTATTCAGACCCTTTACTCAGTACTTTGTTGAAACACCTTTGGCAGCTATTACAGCCTTGAGTCTTCTTGGGTATGACGCTACAAGCTTGGCACACCTGTATTGGTTGGATGGGGAGCGTTGCTGCACAACTATTTTCTGGCCTCTCCAGAGATGTTTGATAGGATTCAAGTCTGGGCTCTGGCTTGGCCACTCAAGGACATTCAGAGACTTGTCCCGAAGAAACTCCTGCATTGTCTTGGCTGTATGCTTAGGGTTGTTGTCCTGTTGGAAGGTGAACCGTCACCCCAGTCTGAGGTCCTGCGCGCTCTGGAGCAGGTTTTCATCAAGGATCTCTCTGTACTTTGCTTCTTTCATCTTTGCCTCGATATGAACTAGTCTCCCAGTCCCTGCCGTTGAAAAACCACCTCACAGTATGATGCTGCCACCACCATGCTTCACCGTGGGGATGGTGCCAGGTTTCCTCTAGATGTAAAGCTTGGCATAGAGTTCAATCCTGGTTTCATCAGACCAGAGAATCTTTTTTTCTCAGGGTCTGAGTGAGTGTTGCAGAGATGGTTGTCCTTCTGGAAGGTTCTCCCATCTCCACAAAGGAGCTCTCTAATAGTGAACATTGGGTTCTTGGTCACCTCCCTGACCAAGGACATTCTCCCCCGATTGCTCAGTTTGGCCTGGTGGCCAGCTCTAGGAAGAGTCTTGGTGGTTCCAAACTTCTTCCATTTAAGAATGATGGAGGCCAATGTGTTCTTCGGGACTTTCAATGCTGCAGAAATGTTTTTCTACCCTTTCCCAGATCTGTGCCTCGACGCAATCCTGTCTCGGAGCTCTACGAGTTTACGTTCTGACATGCACTGTCAACTGTGGGACCTTATATAGACAGGTGTGTGCCTTTCCAAATCATGTCCAATCAATTGAATTTACCACAGGTGGACTCCAAGTTGTAGAAATATCTCAAGGATGATCAATGGAAACAGGATGCACCTGAGCTCAATTTCGAGTCTCATAGCAAAGAATAAAGCTGTAATGTAACGAAATGTGGAAAAAGTCAAGGGGTCTGAATACTTTCCCTAGACACTATATGGATGTAGTTTAGTCCCCAAAAAAGGGTTAAACGTGGTTAAAAAAAAAAAGTTATAATTTCCTGCTCCTTCCTTATATCTCTCAAATATAGGACAAACACTTTAAAACAAACATCCTTTTGATAATTTTTTAAAACTGTTTTTCCATGTATGAATCTGTTTTTCAATGCATCTCCAACGTTGTGGGAATGTTTGTTAGCTGGGTACAGGGTGTAACGAGAACACTCATGAGCTCCAAATTATTTGGTTCCATGGTTCACATTGAGTTTTAAATATAGTCCAAAACCCATCGCTGTGTGTAACTGTCTCAACATCCAAAATCTTAAGCAACCCCTCTCAGACTGGCTACAACAGGGTTTATTGGAACATATCACTTTTAAGAGACTTCTGAACCACTTACTCGGGGCCCTAAAACTTTTCATTACAGGATTGATCGCTGCTGAGTGAAGAAGACTAAGTGCAGAGATAGGCTAATTAACTCCAAGACATACGTTCCAGGTCCTGTGCTGTACATGTCGCCTACTGTAGCACTCAACTCAGGGAGACAACCATCGCCCTGCTGTGGAGGCACGGAGCTCTACCACCCACTGGTGTGGCATCACTGTCACTAGATCTAAAGCATGAAACAGAGGAAACACATTATCTCACTGCCGATGGACTGCATATAGGTACTTATCAGTGGGAGGCCGTTCCTTCTCCTGCTAGAACAGAAGATGTACTTGCTGCGTGCTGACCCGGTAGCGACGAACCTACCGATTCTACTTGTAGAATCGCAATGCTCGTAAGTGACCATCTTGACTTTGAGCCAATCAGAGAGCACTAACCCCTACTTGGGGGATCCAACAAAAAAAATATGTAATTTCTCCGTAAATCCAAGGACGAACCAGTCGCACTTTGGGCTCTATTATATTAAAAAAACGAACTCAATGGTATATCTAAGCACAGGCGGTAGCAGTAAAGGTTCAGGGATGTGTAAGAAATGTGGGGCGGCAGCGTAGGCTAGTGGTTAGAGCATTGGACTAGAAACCGAAAGGTTGCAAGATCAAATCCCCGAGCTGATAAGGTACACATCTGTCATTCTGCTCCTGAACAAGGCAATTAACCCACTGTTCTTAGGTCATCATTGAAAATAAGAGGTTGTTCTTAACGGACTTGCCTAGTTAAATAAAGGTAAAATAAAAAAATATGTTAGCTAGTTTCATGATCACAGTTATCAGCGCACTTGCTGTCGTTGGGCGAAAGGACCTCGTTTTGATTAATAAACAAGTTGTGGGTGTGTTGAGGCTTGGCCTCTCACTGGCCCATCAGAACGTGCTCCATGGCGAAATATGTGGTTGCTTCAAGTTGTGTATTTACAGTCTTTAATTGAATCTTGCTTACTGGCAAGCCCATCCTCAGCCATAATGCAATTTACAGTAGGCCTAGACCCTATATCAGTGTAAATGTGATTAAAGCCATGCAATTACTATTTTTGGTTTCTCTAGAGATGTTCGATAGGGTTCAAGTCCGTCTCTGGCTTGGCCACTTAAGGACATTCAGAGACTTGTCCCGAAGAAACTCCTGCATTGTCTTGGCTGTATGCTTAGGATTGTTGTCCTGTTGGAAGGTGAACCTGCCCCCCAGTCTGCGGTCCTGAGCGCTCTGGAGAAGGTTTTCATCAAGGATCTCTCTGTACTAAATGGCTTACAGAATCAAAATAACAAAATGTAGACCTATTTTTGCTAAACTTGAACCCATTTGCAGTCCACATTGTTAAGTAATTGCATGGCTTTAATAGCATTTACACTGATATAGGGTCTAGGCCTACTGTAAATTGCATTATGGCTGAGGATGGGCATGCCAAACATTGCCAGTGAGCAAGATTCAATTAATTATGTTTAGGCCTGAAAAGAGAATTAATAATCATAATCAAATCAAGAAATTTGTGACGGAGAAGTCAGTCCCTGGCAGTGTTTGGTGCACTACCACACACACACATGTGCGCACACACACACACACGCACACACTTCCCCCTCCTTGCTCCATTATCAACTACGATAGCAATGTGTTTGACACACAATGACACACAAGTTAACTTCGCTATCTTAGTACATACATTACACACTTTATTCTTACCTCCCGTCAGTAACAGTTTGTTATGGTATAAATAATACACAGACAAGCGTTCATGTTTAATTTTAAGCTATGTTTATTGTACTTATCAATGTTATGGATGAGCGCGCTGTTTGTTTGTTTCTGTTTCTCTCTCCATCTCTGTAGCTTCTGGGTATGCTGGGATAAGGACCAGAGCTATGGCAATCGGTCTGGCTTTGTAGTGCCTGTCCCGAGTGGGTCGTTTATGTGAATGGCCGTATTGGAAGACACCATGTCGTAGTGATGCGATTTTGTAAATGTGTTATATCGTTATATTGTATCATGAGAAACGGATTGCAAAGGTGTAATGTATATAATTCATGATATGTTTATCTGAGTGAAAAAAGTAGACTTGGATGTTGGTAATTGTTTTATTAATGAAAGTGTTTTGTATGTTCTGATGGGAGGGGCTTCCCCCACAAAAAGAGCCTCTCTTTCAGTTAAAAGAGGGGGGGGACCATTTTGATTGAGTTGTTGAGTGGGCAGCATTGTTTTTAGCTGTCCCATAATGTATACTTTTGGTGGCAGTACTGTTGTTTTTCTTCTGGAATCACTATGTAAATTAATACCCTTGCACCGAAGTGCTTTTGCAGCTCTGCCATTGTTTTATTTAATAGAGGTTAGGTTTTTCAGTTTAGCCTTCTGACCTACTCTATGCGAAAAACTTGTTTGAAATAGGTTATGTCACACTTACAGGCACTTACATTTCTCTATAATATACCTAAACTTTTCACAGTAGTTGGACAAAGATCCAATATAAATAGAAAGGGGAAAAGTCTACTCACCGTTATACGGCTCCCAAATAGGCCTATGTTTTATGAACATAATCAGAACCATTGTACAGATCAGATCACATTCAAACATCTCCAGAAGTTGTATTACAAGCACGCCACGGATGTTGTCACCATAATACCAAGTAGGTGAATCATTCTAATCAGTTTGGTTGTAATAAAATTAAACGAAGAACAAGTAATCAGGTTTTTTTCAGTTCCCCCCCCCCCCCAGTTTAAAAAAAAATCAATAACAATAAATACATGTAAAATGTAATGATTTCATAAAATAACGAGGATAAGAAAGACACGCACTGCTGTTGAACCAGCCGTCGTTAGAGTAGGCCTAAGGGAGGGCTTGGGTTTTGAACATATGAAACAGAAAACAAGCAATTTTACAAGTTACATATAATGAAGGTTACTTATGTAACCACGGTTATGTGAGCTATATGGATATATGGATACATCAGAGGTGAGGATTTACAGATTTACTCCCGTAAACACCTGTGTCATGGTTGGGGTCCGCCCCTATATATAGCACGTTCTCTACATAATTTTTTAGGTGCCTCTAGCGCCGTAGAGGATTTGAGTGATCCATATAGCTCACATAACCGTGGTTACATACTTAACCTTCATTATGTTTCACTACATTGGATCACTCCAATATATTGGTATACCTGTACCAGATTTAGTCGGTGCTAGAGGGACCTGGCCAGCCAGCGGCGAAGTCCCAGGACGGAGACGCAGGGGCCATCAATGTTGAAGTGGGGTCCCGGCATAGTCCCCAGAAGGCAGGGCGACGCCCAGGACCGCTGAACCAACGGCAGAGGGAGGTGCCACATTTACACGATAGTACCTGGCAAAGGTGCAAGAGGAAGCCCAGCTGGCCGCAACATAGATATCAGCAAGGGGCACTCCTCTCAGTACAGCCCAAAATGCAGCCACACCACATGTTGAATGTGCCACCACAGATCCCAGCACTGGCCTGCCAGCCAGGCGGTATGCTGTCGTAATCGTGTCCACGATCCAGTGAGAGAGCCTTTGCCTTGATAACCCAGACCCCAGGACTCTCTCACCATATTAGACAAAGAGCTGTTCTGTTGTTCTCACTGACCGTGTCCGCTCCACATAGGCAGCCAGTGCCCGCGCAGGGCACAGCATGCCGGAGGGAGGCCCAGGTTGTAAGCAGACAGGATAAAAGGGATGTTCACATGCCTGTCTGACAGAACCTTCGGGAGGAATGAAGGGTTGGGGCGGAGAGATATACTCCTCCCACCAAGGTCCATCCGGTAGAACTTACCGAAAGAATATGGAGCTCACCCACTGTCTTCATGGAAATAATCGCTACCAAGAAAGCCACCTTCATGGAGGGGTGTTTCAGGGAGGCAGACTCCAACGGTTTGAAAGGCGGCTGTGCCAAAGCTGCCAAGACCACATCCAGATCCCAGCTCGCCATTGAGCGGGTCCTACCTGGATGCAGGCGACAAACCCCCTTCATAAACCTGGAGACCAAGGGATGGCGCCCCACTGGCCTGTCCATCCACCCCACATGGCAGGCAGATATAGCTGCCAAATACCCTCTCAGTGTAGAGGCTGCCAAGCCCTCATCCAAGTGAGACTGCAGGTATTGGAGGACATACAGCACCCCGCATGACTCAGGCACAACCTCAATACCAGTGCACCAAGAGCAGAACAACCGCCAGCTCAACTGGTATGCCGCGGTTGTAGCCAGTGCCCTTGCGCTTTGCATGGTGTACATTATGCCAGGAGGCATACGTTCAGCGGATGCCACACAGTTCCCCCCAGCCTGAGACAGCAGGTCGGGTCTCAGGGGCAGTTGCCAAGGTGTCCCAGACAACAGGGACAGGAGAAGGCTGAACCAGGGTTGTCTGGGCCAGCATGGGGCCACCAGCAGCAGATGATGCTCCGCCACCCTGATCCTGTCCAGCAAATCCTGGATCAGGGGAAAAGGGGGGAATGCGTACCACAGGAGGCATTGGGCATTGTCCAGGGAGGCAAACAGGTCCACCTGCACCCTCCCAAACTTGTCCCACAGGTACTGCCCCACCTGGGGATGTGGGCTCCAGTCCCAAGGTGCTGGGCCCTCCCTCGAGAGCATATCCGCTGCCACATTCAGGATGCCAGGTACGTGCGCTGTGCGTAGAGATGCTAGACGTCCCTGAACCCAGAGAAGGAGCTCCCGTGACATAAGATGGAGGTAGTGGGACTTGAGTCCACCCCGATGGTTGATGTAAGCCACCACTGTGGTGTTGTCCGTTCTCACGAGGACATGTCTCCCCTTCAGATGTGGAAGGAAATACCGCAAGGCCAGCTGTACAGCTCGGAGCTCTAGTGTATTGATGTGCCTTCCTCTCCAAAGGGGTAGCCAAAAGCCACTGGCCGACCTGCCCTTGGTCACACCCCCCAGCCGATCTGGGAGGCATCTGTGCTGACCAGCTCCCGGCGGCACATCCTCTGCATCTCCACCCTACCTGAGAGAAAGGAGTGACAGCGCCACCTCAACAATGCCCTGAGGCACTATGCGGTCACCCGCAGCTGGCGGTGATGGTGGCACTTTGGGTGCAGCCGGTGGGAGTTGAACCACTGTTGAAGAGGCCGGAGATGGAGGAGGCCCAGGGTAATCAGCAACGAGGCCACCGTCAGCAAACCCAACAGGCGTTGGCAGGTCAGAGCCGATACCACCTGCCCCTGTCGAATGTGGTCGAGGCAAGATAAGATCGTCTGAACCCTTCTGGTAGGCATGCGTGCTCTCATGAGTACTGAGTCCAGTTCCATGGGAATGAAGGCCACCCTCTGGGTGGGCGTCAGACGACTCTTCATGTCATTTACAGTAATGGCCAACCCATCATTGTGGGTCAGGAGCATGTCTCTGTCTAACAGGGTCCTGGTCGGTTCACAAATCAGCCAATCGTCCAGGTAATTGAGAATCAGTCCATCCACTTTGTGAAAATGCGGGGTGCCAAGGAGAGGCCGAAGGGAAGAACCATGAATTCGTAAGCTGTCCCTTCGAAGGCAAATCGGAGGTACAGCCAATGAGCTGGTTAAACCGGAACATGGAAGTATGCATCCCTCAGGTCCAACGTCACAAACCACTGGTTCCTGGACACAACCTGCAACCCGCGGGCTGGGGACAGATTGTGGGACCTCAGTACCTTCAAGTACCCATTGAGGTTGCGGAGGTCCAGAATCAGTCGAAACCCTCTGTCTCTTTTTGGGACCACAAAATAAGTGGAGTAGAACCCACCTAGCCATTCTGATGTCTCAATCCTGCAGATGGCACCCTTGTCCAGGAGTGACGACATCTCCAGTTGCAGGGTTTTCTTCAGGAGGTCGGCCACCTTGGTGACACGAAGGCCCCTGAAGGATGGGGGCCGGCACAGGAATTGGAGTCGGTACCCCTTGAGCATTGTGGACAACACCCAGGGGGACTCCACACCGTCCTCCCACCTTGCCCTTTGAGACCAGGAGAAGTCCTGCCGGAGCCCGCCTCTCCTCTGGCACCCAGAGCGGCTGGGTCCCCCAGGCACATCCCTATGCCGGTGACGATTGACAGGTTATTGCTCCACCACACTTTTATTTATTTATTTATTTATTTCACCTTTATTTAACCAAGTAGGCTAGTTGAGAACAAGTTCTCATTTGCAACTGCGACCTGGCCAAGATAAAGCATAGCAGTGTGAACAGACAACACAGAGTTACACATGGAGTAAACAATTAACAAGTCAATAACACAGAAGAAAAAAAAGGGGGAGTCTATATACAATGTGTGCAAAAGGCATGAGGAGGTAGGCGAATAATTACAATTTTGCAAATTAACACTGGAGTGATAAATGATCAGATGGTCGTGTACAGGTAGAGATATTGGTGTGCAAAAGAGCAGAAAAGTAAATAAATAAAAACAGTATGGTGATGAGGTAGGTGAAAATGGGTGGGCTATTTACCAATAGACTATGTACAGCTGCAGCGATCGGTTAGCTGCTCAGATAGCTGATGTTTGAAGTTGGTGAGGGAGATAAAAGTCTCCAACTTCAGCGATTTTTGCAATTCGTTCCAGTCACAGGCAGCAGAGTACTGGAACGAAAGGCGGCCAAATGAGGTGTTGGCTTTAGGGATGATCAGTGAGATACACCTGCTGGAGCGCGTGCTACGGATGGGTGTTGCCATCGTGACCAGTGAACTGAGATAAGGCGGAGCTTTACCTAGCATGGACTTGTAGATGACCTGGAGCCAGTGGGTCTGGCGACGAATATGTAGCGAGGGCCAGCCGACTAGAGCATACAAGTCGCAGTGGTGGGTGGTATAAGGTGCTTTAGTGACAAAACGGATGGCACTGTGATAGACTGCATCCAGTTTGCTGAGTAGAGTGTTGGAAGCCATTTTGTAGATGACATCGCCGAAGTCGAGGATCGGTAGGATAGTCAGTTTTACTAGGGTAAGCTTGGCGGCGTGAGTGACGGAGGCTTTGTTGCGGATTAGAAAGCCGACTCTTGATTTGATTTTCGATTGGAGATGTTTGATATGAGTCTGGAAGGAGAGTTTGCAGATTAGCCAGACACCTAGGTACTTATAGATGTCCACATATTCAAGGTCGGAACCATCCAGGGTGGTGATGCTAGTCGGGCATGCGGGTGCAGGCAGCGATCGGTTGAAAAGCATGCATTTGGTTTTTACTAGCGTTTAAGAGCAGTTGGAGGCCACGGAAGGAGTGTTGTATGGCATTGAAGCTCGTTTGGAGGTTAGATAGCACAGTGTCCAATGACGGGCCGAAAGTATATAGAATGGTGTCGTCTGCGTAGAGGTGGATCAGGGAATCGCCCGCAGCAAGAGCAACATCATTGATATATACAGAGAAAAGAGTCGGCCCGAGAATTGAACCCTGTGGCACCCCCATAGAGACTGCCAGAGGACCGGACAGCATGCCCTCCGATTTGACACACTGAACTCTGTCTGCAAAGTAATTGGTGAACCAGGCAAGGCAGTCATCCGAAAAACCGAGGCTACTGAGTCTGCCGATAAGAATATGGTGATTGACAGAGTCGAAAGCCTTGGCAAGGTCGATGAAGACGGCTGCACAGTACTGTCTTTTATCGATGGCGGTTATGATATCGTTTAGTACCTTGAGTGTGGCTGAGTCTTATCGGGCCAAACGTCAGCCCTGGGATGATGGGAAGAGTGGAAAATGTGCTCTGGAGAGCATCTGGCAGATGGGATTGGGCCAGCCAGAGATTTGGCCAGGAGGTAACCACCTGCACCATGGCCCATCCGTTTCCAAGGGCCACATTTCTTTGGAGCAGGAGACACCGCCATCGCTTCCCGGAGTAGCTCCTCTGTGCCCTCCTGCAGCTGTGGCTACAGAGTCTGCAGGTAGGCCTGCAGCAGCATGGCCGCATTGGTAAGGCAGCCTAGAGAGCAGAGGGACCCATATGTGGCTTTCAAGTCCGCATCATAGACTCTGGGGGGGTCATGGCTTCAGTCGTGGGTTCCGCCCTATAATCTCCCGGTCCGGGAGGACCATGGCAGCTATCATGGCAGCTATCATGGTGTCCATGTTTGGGTACTCCCTGAGGCCTCGTGGAACTCAGCAGAGATGGGGGCAGATGTAGAGTCAACACTGTCCACCAGTTTGATGTCCAGTGCAGTGGCTGCCCGAGTGAGTAGGCTCCTCTTAGCCTCTCAAGCCGCTGGCGGTGATGAAGCCCCGAAGACCGGCTTCTGATGGTCTGTCAGCCTGGTAGCCCCACTCACGGTGGGGAACAGTTCCAGCATCTTTCCCCAGGAACAGCCTATCACTGGCAAACAGGGTAGGTAATCACTGTAGCTAGTATTAACATTATAATTAAATCACAATGGATTAGCTAGTTTTCATGAAACAGCTGCCTGTGTTAACTGCCAAGTTAGTGCAGTGTCCTTAGCTACCTATGTTGTGCTAGCTAGAGAATATGCTAACGTTAGCTAGTTAGCTAAACATTTGGCACTGGCAGTATGGGATTATGCAGATTAAATTAATTTGTTTCTTCATCTTGCTAGGTAGTTATCTAGCTGTGATCATTTGGATAGTATCAACAAGGGCTTTCTACAAAATAGAAACATCAGCACTGTCTAGAGTTTCCAGGGAAAGGTACAACAAACAAAAAACATTCAGTCACCGGGTTCCAATCCTAGAAGAAGAAGTGGCTCCTTTTTGCACTAATCTCTTTTTATTCATCACATACACTGCTGTTACTGTTTATTATCTATCCCATTGCTTAGTCACTTTATCCCTTCCTACTGTATATGTGAATGTCTACCTCAATTACCTTGTACCCCTGCACATCGACTCAGTACTGATACCATGTGTATATCGTCAAGTTATCGTTACTCATTGTGTATTTATTGCTTGTGTTATTATTTTTCTATTTATTTCTTGTGTTGTTATTTTCTCTTTTTTTCTGCTACGGGAAGGGCCCGTAAGTAAGCGTTTCACTGTTAGTCTACACCTCTTGTTTATGAAGCATGTGACAAATACAATTTAATTTGGTGTAAGCAGCATGAGTCCATGGACCCTTCTTGACTGGTGTCAGCTGTACAGGCTGGTGGTGGTTGTAGCCTAGCAGTTAAGAGCATTGGGCCAGTAACCGAAATGTTGCTGGTTCCAACCCCTGAGCTGACTAGGTGAAAAATCTGTCAATGTGCCCTTGAGCAAGGCACTTAACCCTAATTGCTCCTGTAACTCACTCTGGATAAGAGTGTGTGCTAAATTATTAAAATGAAGAGATAAAAAATTTAAAAAATGTACCGCTGTCCAATCTGCAGAAACTGTGTGATGCCATCCCTGTGGAATGTTTCTGACTTAGGATCTATGCCCCTAGGAATTCGGGAGGCAAAGGGGGGTTCGACCCAGTACTATAAGGGTGTACCTAATAAACTGGCTGGCTTATACACTGACTATATCACACATTAGCAACAACTTCCTAATATTGAGTTGCACCCCCTCTCCCCCTCATTATTGATACACACAGGAAACTGTTGAGTGTGAAAAACTCAGCAGTGTTGCTGTTCTTGACAAAAACTGGTGGGTACTACCATACCCCGTTCAAAGGCACTTAAATCTTTTGTTTTGCCCATTCGCCCTCTTAATGGCACACACACATACAATCTGTGTTTCAAATTGCCCTTCATTCATTCAAGGCTTAAAATTCTTCTTTAACCGGTCTCCTCCCCTTCATCTACACTGATTTGAAGTGGATTTAACAAGTGACATTAATAAGGGATTATAGCTTTCACCTGGATTCACCTGGTCAGTCTATGTCATGGAAGAGCAGCTGTTAATGTTTTGTATACTGATCATTTTGATTGAACAGACCCCTACTTTTTCCAGTGTGACCTCATTCACATCTGCCTATCTTTGATAGGGTTTGTCAAAGTGGAGTCCTGAAAAAAATGCCCTCATGCGTATCCACCCTCATGTTTGTATATCTCAAATGATTTGAAGCAGATTCTGTATACAACATCTGTACCCTACCTCTTCTTTCAGGAAAAATAGCATATAGTTGTGTCTGTAACCTTGACCACAGTATTAAGCTTTCCCATCTAATTAACACATAAACAAGCACTCTCTTTATTTGGGGACTTTTCTTATTGGGTGTGTAGACTGTACTCTCTCAAGTAATCACTTGAGAGCAGCAGCCGCAGTCTCTCTTTGGGACAGACAACAGACTAATTGGTCTCATCTCCTCCAGAGTAGATTTGCCAGGAGCTGGCCATAATCTCATTACACACAGGCGAGGAGCGATGGCTGGCTGCAGGGGGACCGAGGGACTCCCCTAGTCCCTGTTGTAATAGCTGGTAAGAGGGATTCCATTGGCCTGGAAGAGACAAAGTCAAGTAAGGAAATGTCATGCATACCGAGGGTGTTGATCAGCTTTCATTGTCTGCACTGTACTGTATTTGAACCCAACGCAATCTGAGCTAATTGTTTTTGAAGGCCAATGTTTTGCAAAATAACTAAAGTCATTGCCCTTCATTCATTCAAGCTGCAAGCTTTGCCATTGGACACAACTTTGTTCTGAGTGTGGCAGATATGCAATGCAGATTTTGGGAAATTAGTTGAGAGAAGAGAAGGCCACCCAAAGGTTACTCCTAGTTTTTGTCTCACATAATGTATATCAGTTTTTAATTTATTCTTAAGGTTAAAAGCCCCCAGGGGTCAATTTATTCCAATATCTTTTTAGAGGATCTTTTCATCAGAGTTTCATTAGACTTTTTAGTTTGGTGGATAAGATGTGTGGAGTGATGACACTGATAGACATGGCCATCTCCTAAGCAACTTTGCAGTATTTCTTTAAAAAATGTTTATTTCTCATATTATTAGCCCAGAACGTTCTTTAAATTATTACATACAGCCGGTATTAACTTTTGGCTTTCAGATAGGCAATAAATCACCAGCATTTCGACCAGGAATACGACTTTCCTGAATTGGATCCTTTGTTCGTACCTTCCAAGGCTATTGAATTTTTCCTAGAGGCTGTTCCAAGACGCCGCCGGCGTCAGGAGGTGTGCACACCATCCACTGCTTCCAAGTATATTACTCGCTAATGTTCAGTCCCTGGACATTAAAGTTCACGAGCTCAATGTGAGGATCCCCTTGCAGAGAGACATCAGGGACTGTAACATACTCTGTTTTTACTCCCAAATGGCGCAGCGGTCTGAGGTGCTGCATCGCTGTGCTAAAGGCATCCCTACAGACCCTGGTTCGATTCCAGGCTGTATTACAACCGGCCATGATTGGGAGTCCCATAGGGGGGTGCACAATTGGCCCAGTGTCGTCCAAGTTCCAGTTTGGCCGGGGTAGGCCGTCATCTTAACTGACTTGCCTTGTTAAATAAAATAAAAGCCCAATGCATTTAAAAACTTAATTTTTTGTGTTTTATATTCTGTATATTTCACACCGTGATGTTGGAATAATACTGTTAAATTGTGAAAATTAGTATAATGCCCCTTTAGCGTACGAGCTATGGCCTTTTTGGCCTTCCATGGTGACATCACCAGGCGCTAAATTTGTTAATTGAACAAAAAGGACAATAACAATAACTATTTTCCCCTCCCCACTCAGATCACTCTGCAGACAGTCCGAGCAAAATTTTTGCTTGGGAAATTGATAAGATAAGAAGCTCTTTAAAAAAAAAACATTTTAATTGAAAACAATTATAGTAAGGTACTTAATTGTTACCTCGAAATTATTTTATATTGAGATGAAAATGGATACATTGGACCTTTAAAGCCAATATCCTGCAGTTCTACACATTTTGCCATAAGGCAGAGAGAACTTAAAGTGAATCTGTTTGTTTTTTTAAAGCATTTTGGGGGTATTGAGTTGAAACTGTATAATTAGTGGAGTACTGTGAATACCTGTGAGCCCATGTTGCCCAGGGTTAAGAACATAAATTGTATATAATATTACGTTGTGTTGTATTCTATTACACCCTCTAAACTTATTCCATACATCCAATGGCCAACATTTGTTTTATCTGTTGTTCTTAGTAATATATAGACTTGTGTACAAACCATTTAGAACATGTTCCTAATATGAGTTGCCCTTACACAGCTGGAGATGTGTTGGGTCATTGTCCTGTTGAAAAACAAATTTGAGTCCCACTAAGAGCAAATCAGATTGGATGGTGTATCGCTGTAGAATACTGTGGTAGCCATACTTGTTAAGTGGTCTAAAGTGGTCTAATGTTAAGTGGTCCACTGGTCTAATGTCAATTGCATTTGTTTCTTGGCCCAAGCAAGTCTCTTCTTATTATTGGTGTCCTTTAGTAGTGTTTTTTTTACAGCAATTCGACCATGAAGGCCTGATTCACGCAGTCTCCTCTGAACAGTTGATGTTGAGATGTGTCTGTTAGTTGAAGTCTGTGAAGCATTTATTTGGGGTGCAATTTCTGAGGCTGGTAACTCTTATGAACTTATCCTCTGCAGCAGAGGTAACTCTGGGTTGCTCTTTCCTGTGGCAGTCCTCATGAGAGCCAGTTTCATCATAGAGCTTGATGGTTTTTGCGACTGCACTTGAAGAAACTTTCAATTGACTAACCTTCATGACTTAAAGTATTGATGGGCTTTCATTTCTCTTTGCTTTTTTGAGCTGTTCTTGCCATAATATGGACTTGGTCTTATACCAAATAGGCCTATCTTCTGTATAGCACCCCTACCTTGTCACAACACAACTGATTGGCTCAAACTCATTAAGAAGGAAATAAATTGAGAGAATGCAAGAGTGTTCAAAGCTGTCATCAAGGCAAAGGTTGGCTAATTTGAAGAATCTCAAAAACACTTTTTTGGTTACTACATGATTCCATGTGTTATTTCATAGTTTTGATGTCTTCACTATTATTCTACAATGTAGAAAACATGAAAAATTAAGAAAACCCCTGGAATGAATAGGTGTATCCAAACTTTTGACTGGTACTGTATATATATACTTTTTTAATTGATTTTATCTGGCCGCGAACCCCCTGCAGTATTGCCAGCGGACACCACATTGAGAACCCCTGTCATAGAAAACAAAAATGAATCATCCTCTCAGCCAGCAGGTCTCACAAAGCAGTGATGAAGCTATTTCGATATCTGTCAACACCACTTCCCCAGTGAGATGCCTTTGGCTCCTGATCTAATCACCTTGATAAAGGCTGGGAGACATCTCTCAAAATGAAGCCCCCTCTCACCCCTGCCTCATCATAACAGGGCATTAACCAAACATCGCTGTTTATCATCGCCTAACTCCTTCTCCTAACACCTTATAAGGATAAGTATCAGTGGAGTTTGTCCCTCATTTAGGGGGAAGTGAGAGGGAAGGTGCTATGAGACAAGTGCCACCTCGCAGGATCAGTGTGATTACTGTGATGGTGGACCTAAAGCCGTGTGAGTCCTCTACAGTCAGCATGCCAGGCACGCCAACACTGAGGCGCTTCATTAACCTTCAATCCACCTGTCGTTCGTGGGAGACTTCGGAGACGTGACCCTCATCTACCTCATCTGAGATGAAGAGGGGGACAGTGTCAGATCAAAGATAAGATCCCCCCTATTCCTTTTATTAACCCATGTCTCATCCTCCTATCCCTCGTTAACAACCCCCACGCCATCACCATGGAAACCCCCCATTGGGCACAGACGTCAGCTCAACGTCTAGTTTTTATTTAAATTAGGTTGAGTTGTCAACTAATGTGAATTCAAAGTTAAATCAATATAACATTTCACCATGTCATTGGATTTAGGATAACATTTGCGGGAAAATAACTCCCTTACGTTTATGACTTTTTGCAAATCCAATCATTTTACCACATTGATACAACGTCATCCCATATCATTTTTTGTTGTTGAAATGATGTGGAAACAATGTTGAATCAACTATCAAAATGCAAATGTGAAACAAAGCCGATGATAGAGGCTCAATGTTTTAGCTCTCTGGGGTAAGACTTTTCTGTTTGAGACAGAGGTAGAAACAGATAGAGAGACTTTCCCACTGGGCACACCATGTCATTTCAACAAGGATAATTGGGTAATATTTGGTTGAGACCTTGATCAATGAGGTTACAACCTACAGGTAACTGCCAAAATAATGGAAAACACTTGAGGGAGACAAAGTTTATTGAAGGCAGGTGCTTCCACACAGGTGTGGTTCCAGAGATAATTAAGGATTTACCATCTCATCATGCTAAGGGTCATGTATAGAAATGCTGTGCAAGCCATTATTTTGGCTACCATGGCTATGGCCCCATTGGATGACAATGCCCCCATCCATAGAGCACGAGTGGTCACTGAATAGTTTGATGAGCATGAAAATGATGTAAAGCATATGCCATGGCTGTCTCAGTCACCAGATCTCAACCCAGTTGAACACTTATGGGAGATTCTGGAGCGGCGCCTGAGACAGCGTTTTCCACCACCGTCAACAAAACACTAAAGGATGGAATATGTCAGGAAGAATGGTGTCGCTTCCCTCCAATAGCATTCCAGACACTTGTAGAATCTATGCCAAGGTGCCTTGAAGCTGTTCTGGCTCGTGGTGGCCCAACTCTTATTAAGATACTTTATTTTGTCAGTTACCTGTATATTCACCCACTCAAAAAGACATCCAAATGTTAGTTGAATTTCCAATGTGTTATCACTATGCTTTGAACCATCTAAAAGCACAACCACATTCCAATGTCTGACAATGTCTGATTTTTGGTTTAGTTGTCACCCAAATGTCTATCACTGTGCTTTAAACCATTTAAAAGCACAGCAAAGTACAAATGTCAGATCTTTATTTTATGTATAGAACAGATGAATGTGTTACTTATCACTGTTTAATCTAAAAGCAGAACCAAATGAACTGGATTGCAGTTGAGATTACATAAAAAATACATGGTACATGTGATGTACCGTTCAAGATTGACGTTTGAGATTCAATGCGGGATATTACAGTACTTTTTATTCTGATAGTGGATATAATGTTGAAGATCTGACGTTGTTTTAAAAGGTACAAACTCCACATATTTCATTCAAGGTTTGTCTATGTTGACATTTGGTTACCATGCTGACATACTCCTGTGGTTGAGTTTTTACCCTCAAAATAAGTTTGATGGATTTTTTTCAAATCCAATGTATTTTCCATGTAGATTCCATGCCACTATCCCTTGACAAATTACATTGAAACAAAGGTGATTCACCCAGTTGGTGCCCAGTGGGTTAAGACTTTGGGAAAATCTCTCTCCCAGCTCTCTGGCAGTTCCATCCGTTTTGTCTTTCTTTCACCCCGCTTCTCCTTCATTTCTGTGATTACGTTATCTTGTCTCTCTTGATCACAGCAATTATCCTGTTATTGCCAGATTCTGAAATGGAATATTTTATTGGGAGGTGCTATGTTAATCACTGTGGAGGTAGGAGCGGAGACTGTGATGAATGCAGTCTTAGTGACAATAATGAAACAATGTTGGCCAACATTCATGAATATGAGATGGATCAAATTAACCCAGTGCGGAATTGAATGATGCCAGTAGTAATTGGCATAGAACAGCCTAAGCAGTGTAGGGGAGAAATGTAAGACAAATCTCCTAGTCTTTTTTCTTTCTCCAGCAGTTAGACAGACGTTAGTACTCTTGTGTTCCATGTCGAACATTATATAAACATACATAAATGCACATTTTCTCTCCTTTTATATGTATGTCTCCAAGTATTTATTTTATGAATATGAAGTAGCAAAACATCACTTCGAGTGTTATTATGTAGTATCATGTAAGTCATTCGAATGAATGTTTATTTAAGGACCGGTCAGAGACCACATCTACACTCAATGACTCGTATTGAATTTCAAAGGAAGATTAAATATTTGATGGACTTGTGGGATCAAAGGAAGGGAAGCCCTTCACGTAAGTGTGAAGGCCAAAGTCCTGTCTGCTTCAGTGGTCCCAGAGTCACACACCGGACCAGTTATAGGAGCTTGGGCTTCTCTGTGAGATGGCCTCTCTGAGCATGCATCATACCTTAACTATGCAATTTACCTGCTTGGTTGCGGGGCTGGCTCACTCAGGGCTGTATGAGCGCACCGCCAGGCATTCGTTTTAGCCGCTTGTTAGACCAATTTGAAGCCTGCATTAGGGTTTCATTACAGGCCTCCCAGCACACACACACGCCTTGTAATATAGGACTTAATTAAGTTTATGTTTTTCTTGGCAGATCCAGTGGCCACATGGTTTCTGCTGCTAAATGTTGATTTATGTAGAGTCCTCAAGGACAATCTGCTTCCCCTACCATGGAGCAGAGCAGAAAACGAACTATGATTATGGAGCCAGCCAGCTGTTAGTTAACGTTTCACACCCTAAATATTCTCCAGCTTCTGCTTCTTGTGTTAAAAAAAAGTATTATACCCAAATAAACAAACAGTGTTTAATCCAATGGTTGGCATTTAGCAATGTAATTGCTTGTAATGTATTTTTAGTTCTGTGTTGGACCCAAGGAAGATGATGATCCTAATATATATCTTGTTCAAGTGTTTTTCCAGCATTCGACAAACAATATTCAACAACTTCCCAAGGTCCTGGTTCACAGGTATTTACTGAATTCAGGTGAAGCGACCCACCATACCATTGTTTACACAGTGCCTTTGTTTACAACTACTGCCTGTACACATACACTCACACACTTCTTATTCTGAACACTGGAAGCTTCTCCAGTACCTGTGAGAGGAGTCTACCTGGTAGTAGGTTTTTCATAGTATTTCACCATGGGACAAAGAGCACCCCTGTAAATAACACAAAGTGAACCCTCTGTGAGAGCCTGTGTAAGTATGCTTCATATCTACTAAACCCTCAAAGAGTGTTGATGTCCCATGAAACCAGTAGCCTGCAGGCCCTCTGCTTTAGACCACAGCTTGTATTGTTTGGAGTAGTGGGGTTAATATCTGGTCCTATGCAGAGAGTTATTGTCACTCATTGTGGGTTTGTTCCATGAAGCCCCAGACAAATGACATGTTTGGCAGAGATAAAGCAGTGGTTCAGTTTCTATGGCTGAAGAATATTTCCCAGCTGTGTCGTCATATTAGCATCATATGCAGAGGTTCTGGAGAAAAACCCAAATAGAAAAGGCCTTTCTGACCAGTCAGTCCACCATAATTAGCTTATTAACCACAGTGTATGCAGCTGTGATATTTACCACCACTGAGGAGGAGAGAAATGAAACTGTAACACAGATCTTTTTTGATCCTGTCATGTGGCCTGAGAGGTACTGTAGCTTGGGTGGTGTTATTGTTAGGTTAGATGTGACTTAAGGCCTTTAGAAAATGCCAAACTAGGAAGTACACAGCTGCTTGCTTACACAGATGTAACATCCACATGCTGCCTGGAGCTTTCATTCCTCACCACCTATGAAATTTCAATAGCTGGAGGTGCACAGACATTTTGCTCAGATGAAGAGGACAGCCTCGGTCTATGCAGACCTTTTGCTCAGATGAAGAGGAGAGCCTCGGTCTATGCAGACCTTTTGCTCAGATGAAGCGGACAGCCTCGGTCTATGCAGACCTTTTGCTCAGATGAAGCAGACAGCCTCGGGTCTATGCAGACCTTTTGCTCAGATGAAGCAGACAGCCTCGGTCTATGCAGACCTTTTGCTCAGATGAAGCAGACAGCCTTTTCAACTGCAGTAACGTCACCTTAACAGCTACATTTGTATGAATTGTAGAGTGCAGTCTACATCAGACAAATAATTATGATCGGGTTTACGACCAGCTGGAGCAACCAATCCCCATTCAATTTTATCTACACATCATTCAACTATATAATTTCCTGGTATTGATGTAATTGATTTATCTGCTATCAACAGATCAAGGTGTACTGCCTTTTGAAAGAATTTGATCCCAGGGTGATTTCTCTGTCCCCCATCCCACTTCCTAATCCCACCCCACTAATGGTTTGTCAGTGGGAGGCGTGCTTTTAGTGCATCCTCCCAGGATAATGGGATGTCTTTGTGTATGTCGTCTGTTTGCCCTGTTCCCTGGGAGAGACATGCTATCACGGTTTGGTTTCCTGAAGGTAACCTGCCTCTCATTCATTATAAAAGGAAAATACATTTGTCTGTGTGTGACTCGTCTTTGATGTGCTCGTCCCTAGCTGTCAGCCACAATAAATTAGATTAATCTCAGCCGCTGAGCAAGACAAATAAATTCAATAAGGTTTTGTCACTCACTCTGTGTGTCCTTAGCGACATCTATTCTCTCTCTCGCTCTTTCCTCTCTCTCGCTCTCTCTCCTCCCTCTTCTACTTCTTCACTATCGCTCTGTCTCTCTGCTGCTCCCATGTGATGAAGCATAACAATTGTTTACTTCCCCCCTCCATCCCCCCATGGAGGCTTATAGAAAGCCCCTGTCTATGTCAGTTTGGTGAGATAGCTATCTGTAGGAGCCGAGCAGAGTGACAGTGGAGCAGTATACACAGAAGGAGTGCCTGAGAGAGACAGCATGGCTGAAACAGCAGCACATCAGTCAACTGGCTGGCATGCCAAGGTTTCATTTTGCAGGGCCTGCCTGGCAGGCTGCTAGTACCGGCAGGATGTTAATGTGCCACATGACACTGGTACGGGAGACGGCCCCTGGCTCAGGGTAACTGCATCAGACTCAGTTCCAAGATGCTCACACAGTGTTCAAACACAAGCTTCCTTGGAATCAATCCAAGGAGCACAGGAACATGTAAACACGTATAAACAAATGCCGCAACATGGAGAGAGTTCTTGGATCTCTGCCTAGCATATCTGATCCTATGTTCATGCCATTGTTTGACCACTGGCAGTGGCGGTACATGTGGCGGTCCACACACCGGAGAGAGGGCCCCGTTTGGCGGCCAATCAGAGTAATGGTGTGTATAATTCAAGCCCATCTATAATTAAACACCATTTTAACACAAATTAGATGCGCTGCTGATAACATGGCTGTTACGTTCCCCAGTTTATGTGTTGTAGTTTGTGTTTGTGCATGTGTTTATTTCAGGAAATGGCTTCCGGTAAGCCCTCAAGCAGCTGATTGGTCGACTCCAGGGCTAATTGGAGAGCTGACTCCGCCCCCTCGTCAAGACAGCTGTCTCCAATTACCCATTCCATCTGAAGATATATAAATGCCAGTGTTCTGTTCAGGAGGGAGATCTTTTTTGTAGAGAGATTTTCTGAGAGATTTTGCTAGAGGTTGATTTTGCTGAGAGTTGGTATATTTTGTGAGTTTGTTGCTCAGAGTTTATTTGATGTCGTTTGTTTGAAAATTGTTTAATATTCTGTTTCATTTGTTCCCAGGGGGAGAAGGGGAAGGCACCTTGGGAGTGCTTAGGCAAGAGGCCCGCGGGCATACATATACCCGTAGCATATTCGCTGTCTAGGCACACTAGGTAAGACCTGGGCGGACCACCCCCTGTATTTTGGTTAGGGCACCAGGTGGTGCTAAATTAGGTAAGTAGTGGGTAGGCAGGTAAGATAGGAGAGGGGGAGGTTTTGAGATTTACTTTCTTTGCTTTGGTTCCGTCCAGCCCCTTTTCCCTATATTACCGTGTGAAGGAATAAAGTCCTTGTAAACGGTACCACATTCTGTCTGTTGTCATTCTTACTCGCACCTACAGTCCATACCTTTTTCACTTCACGGAGAGTTTAGTTGTAGCAGGGTGTCGCGTTCCCTCTTCATAGAGGCGTGTGTAACAATGGCCAGCCAAGAGTAGAGTACAGCGTGGTGGCTCCCGCTATTTATACAGCCTAGTGGAGTGGATGAATAAGGAAGTAGTGGCAGTTCTTCTTCTCCCATCTAGCTACAGCTAGTAGAACCTAAACAGTGTCTCCTGGGAACTGGCTCTCCTCTAAGCCCCTCATCAGAGAGAGCTGGGGCTGGGGGCCGGTGCTGTGCCTAATGCAGTACTAACCCTGGGCTGGGTGACCTGCCTCTTCTGCTGTTAGTCCCCTGGAGACAGTTTTAGTACAGTGAGGATGTGGATGCTTTCCTTATGAAGGGAACCAGAGAATGTAGAAATAGTTTTAACATGATCACTCCTCTCCCTTATTCAGTAAGGCCTGCAACAGATCCACATTACAGCTGCTCAGCCTAGTCACAGATTACGACATAGGAACATGTCAGACAGACGACTGCTACGAAGTTATAATCCATTAATCAGTCAGTACCAGCTCAGTGGCCTTGTGGTTAGAGTGTTCATCCTGAGATTGGAAGGTTGTGAGTTTGATCCCTGGCCGAGTCATACCAAAGACAAAAAATGGGACCTGATGCATCTCTGCTTGGCACTTATCATTAAGGAAATAGATTAGGGGGTAAGGCCCTTTGATAGATAGACTAGTGTCCTGTCCAGGGTGTGTACTTATACATCAAGTTGCTTCACGCCACAGAAACGGGAGGTGGGCTCCTGCCCTATGAGCCGGTCCAGCTCGCACAAGGCTACTTACTTCACTAATCAGTCAGTAAGAATATTCAGCAGGGCCATTGAGATGTTGCTGCTGTCTGCATCCTAACTAGACATCCAGCAGTGTTGTTTTAAAATAGAGATCTATCTGTTGCAATGGAGCAGGGGTCGGAACAGCAGGGTTCTCGCTTTGCCTCTTTCTTTTTCGCTCGCTCACTCTCTGTCACCGGGCCGCTCTCTCTCTCATTCACTCTCCCTTGGCCTTGCTCACTCGGTCTCTTTCGCTCACACACTATCTGCCTCTCTCTGCATTTCTCTCTCCATGCCTCCCGCTAGATCCTCATCAGTGGTGCGAGAGGCGAACGTCAGTGTTTAAGAGCTTTAACATCCTGCTCTGCTCTGTGCTGCGGACGGACAGGGAGTGGAGGCCTTGAGTTGTGCTTTGAACGATTAGCAGTGAGGGATTGAGCCAGGGTGTTCTCTTCTCTTCAAGAACCCACTCGTCAATCCCCAACCCCCTTTATGAGCCCCTCTGTCACTCAGAAGAAGCCTATGATGTAACTGATCAGATCTAATTAAGGCATGAATAGACATTGAATGTAGTTGCAACCAGAGCCATGTCTAAATATGTGTCTATATACATGTCTAAATACATGGCTCTGGTTGCAACAGATGAGCAGCTCTGATCAGATCTCCAGCGCGGAGCACTTCAAGGTGCTAGATGATGTCATTAGGGATGCTTTGCTGTGGTCATGGTGGTCAAAGGTCAAATTTAGTCAGCTGGACTTATTAAAAGACATTCCCCATCAACCACAGCCAATGCAGTTCTGCCAAAGCACAGTACAGCTGCCTACAGGCAGCAGAGGGAGATCGCTACTCCCTTGTAAATGTTAGATACCGTTTTAATTGCCACAATCTGTCATGATGAAATGAGCCAGGTTAAGGGGAAAAACACCTTAAGGCTGTGTGGGGGCTTCCCTATACCTCAGCCAATAACGTCTCAGTCCCCAGGGAGTGCTCAGACTAAGCCTGAAGGCCCTTTATGATTTGAGAACTCCGAACCTGTGTTAGTGAAGAAAGATCTTATCTTGTCTGGCTCCTGCTGTCCCTGGAGATTGTTGAGTCATTCCCACACACTCATGCTTGGCGTTTCCATCCAAACCTCTGGCGATTCAATGTGAAGTGACATAGAGGGAAGTTGACGATCAATATGCCTGTGTTGCTCCCAGCATGGCTTCATAAGTTCAACGTTTCAGTCTTTCTTCACAAACCTGACCTACTTTAAGTTTAGCTACTCAGAATTTTCTCTGATTAGAGACATCAGGGTTGGGAGAAACTACAGTCTTCTTTCATTTATGTTTCATAAATAATCAGAAACTGGTAACTGGCACAATTTTGTTTCGTTGGTTCAGCACTAGCCTACGATGTTCACGCTTTTTCTCAAATGACCCAAACTGATTCTGATAAGAAATAAAGCTTGTTTTCTGAATGCACCCTTACTTTCACTGCAAGGGATCCAGGTTTTCAGCTAACATCTCATTGAAAGTACTCTGAGGAGCTTAACAAAACTGGAGTCTATCGCAGAGGCTCCTGTGACAATACTGATGTGATTTTATATCTATAGTCTGAGCCAAGGGCATTTTAATCCACACGTTCCTGATGTCTAAAGTCTCTCCAGATCGCCAGGATTAGTCTTGATAGACAACCTGGAGGAGAGCGGCATCGACACATAGAGATGGAAACTATCAAAGCCACCAGGAGTTAAGATTTAGATTTTTGATTTATTAGGATCCCCATTAGCGACAGCTAGTCTTACTGGGGTTCGACACATAATGAAAAAATAAATTACAGACAAAATACTTGACATTTTACATACATTTCTAAACATTAACATGCAGGTCACATGGGGGAACGGCGTTGTGCCATGAGGTGTTGCTTTATTTGTTTTTTGAAACCAGGTTTGCTGTTCACTTGCGTTATATAAGATGTATAAGGTGTTCCATGCACTCATGGCTCTGTATAATACTTCACATTTCCTTGAATTTGTTCTGGACATGGGGACTGGTGGCATGTCTGGTGGGGTAAGTGTGTGTGTCAGTGGTATATAGATCATGCTAAACAAGGTTGGAATATTGTTATATAAAACCAACAAAAGACAATCATTTGTTAATTTGACAAACATTTGTTGAAATCACACTGGATGTATTATACTTTAGAATTGCATTGGGGGCATACTTGTTTCACTGTACCTGGATTGATGGATTGTGGATCAATGACATGGGGTATCAGTCTACTCAGTGACACCCAGAGAACATTAGCGTCGTAGCTCGTATTGCAGGACTCTGAAACAACTGTGAATTGAGACACATTCATTGTCAACCTATGTGTTATGAACACTATTCCCGAGGAAAAACAATACTGAGTGGATATTTTGGAGTCTGATAACTCTGAGGAGGGCGTTGGGAAAATACATCTTGGGTATCGAGTAGACTGATACCCCATTTCATTGATCCCCAATCTTTAGGTAAAGCTGTACAGTGCAATTTGAATGTCAATACACACACTAGGCTGGGGAGGTGATTTCACACAGTCACAGTCCCGGGATAAGAGCTAGAATGCTAATATTTGCATAAACTCTTCACAGTTGTGTTCTGTGGGTGTCACTGTGTAAACTGATACCCCATTTCATTGCTTCACATTCCAAACTTGTTTAACATTATCTAGTCTAAATATGGCATGATTCCATCAATTGTAACCTTCTGTGTAACTTTCAAAGAGGTCTTTTTATTTTGAAGGCAAACTGAAAATTCCACTATTGTGCCTAATCCCTATTGTGGCTAGCTTCACAACAAATAACCCGGTCCGGTCGAGCCTCTAACGTTAGCTTTGGGCAACAGGGTTAAGTAGCTGGCTAGCTATTTATTTTCATGAACTGAAGTTCAATTTCAATAGGTGAACAACAAGGATTCTAGGATTCCAAAATCATTGCTAAGAATAATGAAAATAATTGCAGTTTCTACTGGTCATTGTTTTCAGGCTGGTTGTATTGGTGCTAGCTAGGTACCAAGCTAAAGCTAGCTACCCCAGAAGTTGTGGTCAAACAAATAATGCCTTATTACCAATTAGCGGTATTGTAAACACATCGTTCGTGGCCGGTGTTTGCTTGTTTGCATACTTTTTTTGTACAGCTTTGACCGTGCTACTGATAGTAGTGGTGACACTTGGCTTTCACATGCAAATTCAGAACATTCTATAATAGAACTGGGTTATTTGACCTGTCAAATTAAAAGCTTACTTAACGCGTCAAATAATGTTATTTGACGTGTATCTTTTTTGACACACAAAGAACCAAACGGCGTTCCATAGGTAAGTGTGTATGTCAGAGCTGTGTGTAGGTTGACTTTGCAAACAATTTGGAATTTTCGACACATTGTTTCTTATAAAAAGAAGTACCAGTCAGTATCTCCTCAACTATTAGCCAAGATAGATTTGCTATATACAGTAGGCTATATACAGTAGCGAGGCTATAAAAGTAGCGAGGCTGCATACAGACACTGGTTAGTCAGGTTGATTGAGGTAGTATGTACATGTAGATATGGTTAAAGTGACTATGCGTATATGATGAACAGAGAGTAGCAGTAGCGTAAAAGAGTTGGCGGGTGGTGGGACACAATGCAGATAGCCCGGTTAGCCAATGTGCGGGAGAACTGGTTGGTCAGCCCAATTGAGGTAGTATGTCCATGAATGTATAGTTAAAGTGACTATGCATAAACAGAGTAGCAGCAGCGTAAAGTCGCAAAATCATCAGCATACATGGACACACATGCTTTGTTTAATACCAGTTCATTTTACCTTTATTTAACTAGGCAAGTCAGTTAAGAACAAATTCTTTTTTTCAATGACGGCCTCGGAACAGTGGGTTAACTGCCTGTTCAGGGGCAGAACGACAGATTTGTACCTTGTCAGCTCGGGGTTTGAACTTGAAACCTTCTGGTTACTAATCCAACGCTCTAACCACTCGGCTACCCTGCCGCCCAGTGGCAGGTCATTGGTAAAAATAGAAAAGAGTAGAGGGTCTAGAGAGCTGCCCTGCGGTACACCACACTTTGACATGAACCTTTTCACATATACTGTAACAACAAAATGGTGTGATCATTCTACAGTGGTCCCTGCATCGTATGCTTAAACCGGTGTGATTAGAACGCTTATTTAGAACGTCCAGTTTCGATTGAGGCAACAGTCAGCATTTGAGCTAGCCACACTGTTTTTTCACAGAAACATTTTGCACTAACACAGCCCTTACAAAGTGTTATTGTCACGCTTGTCGTTGGAAGGAGTAGACCAAGGTGCAGCGTGGTAGGTGTACATCTTTCTTTTATTGATGACACCGGGGGAAAAAAACGGGGAAAAAATTAAATGTACAGTTCTGTAGGGCTGGAAACAGTACAAAACAAGATCCCACAAACAACAGGTGGGAAAAGGCTGCCTAAATATGATCCCCAATCAGAGGCAACGATAGACAGCTGCCTCTGATTGGGAACCATACCAGGTCAACAAAGAAATATAAAACAGACTGCCCACCCTAATCACACCCTGACCTAACCAAAATAGAGAATAAAACGGATCTCTAAGGTCAGGGCGTGACATTTATGTCCTGAATGTGACCAGTTTATTTTGGATGCAATGTTCAGATATTCACAGAAGTAGCGACAGCATACACAATCATCCAAACCGAAAAATGTAGGCTACATTAGTCCCAGCGCTAACTGAAGAAAGATTGACGTAACACAAGCGGTCATATTTAGATAACTCTTGGCTGTCAGAAACCACAATGTGAATGAGCTAATAGCAATTACCATTTATAATTAATCACATCATGAGTGAGCTCACCATGATCAAAATAATTGACTAAAACACTTTCTAGAAATCGAACGTAATCAGACGATGGGAAGTTTGTGTGCGCCACCATTTGGTTTTTCACGTCAACCAAAGATAATTAGAGGAAACAAGATGAGTTTGGTCTGTTTGCAGTATGCATGTTCAAGGGGGTGTGTTGTCTACGATCATTCACTTCCCTTCATTCACTTACGGAAGTTTACCCATCTCTTCATTATAACATCTTTGGTCTGACAGACATTTACGTGACACCCAGAATGCATTGTATAATGTCAACAAACATGGTACCACACATAGCTGGCAAATAGCTTAGCATCAGGTCATTATATTCAGTAGAACCTTCCAAAAAGTATTTTACACTCGTCATAGGTGTCCATTACAATATATGCAATAATCGGAATGCATTATTTGTCACCAGTACTTTTCAAATGTGAATAAAACTCTAAATACATTATACTTCATACATACAAAACATACATACTGTATGCTACAGTAGAAACAACAACACAATATACAGAAAATAAGGCACTTACTTTGATAGGAACGCACGCATGTCCAAAGTTATTATGTGTAAGGAAAACCACAAGGGACGCAATGCGAGCACCAGCCAGAAAATGTTCCAATTTGTGCTAGACTGTGCAAATATCTGCATACTTGGATCTGTGGAAACATTGGTGAAGTGCTTGGGCTCTCCTTGAAGAGAGAGTAAAGCTCAGTAAAGCCTCAAACATAAATTGTCTGCAACACTGAAATGGGCTACTTCTATGTGAATTAATGAGGAGGCTGAACACACCTCAATTAAAACTGTTGTTAGAAAATACAACTGGTTAGAAAATAATTAGAAATTGACAAGTTGAAACATAGCCTATAGATAATTAGCAGGCAGCTCGTGTTAACTGTCCTGTTGTGTAACAATCACATTTTCGAACAGTGAGTGCACTCTGACATCACGTGCATAAAACAACTTCCATTAAAGAAAATTAGTTATTTTAGACAGATAGCTCTGAATCATGATATGGCAGAGGATGGAAAGCCATAACATACGTTTTCTCAACAACAGGATATGATAAATAACATCAAAGGCTGCACTGAAAACAGTACAGCGCCCACAATCGTCTTATTATCAATTTCTTTCAACCAATCATCAGTCATTTGTGTCAGTGTAGTGCATGTAAAGTGCCCTTCTCCTTAAGCATGCTGAAAGTCTGTTATTAATTTGTTTACCGAGAAAAAGCTTTTTATTTGGTCAAACACATTTTTGTCCAACAGTTTGCTAAGCGTTGGCAGCAAGCTTATAGGTCTGCTGTTAGAACCAGTAAAGGCTGCTTTACCACTCTTGGGTAGCGAAAATACTTTGTCTTCCCTCCATGCTTGAGGACAAAGACTTTCCTTTAGGCTCAGATTAAAGATATGACAGATAGGAGTGGCTATGGAGTCAGCTGCCATCCTCAGTAGCTTTCCATCTAAGTTGTCAATGCCAGGAGGTTTGTCATTATTTATCGATAACAATCATTTTTACACCTCTTGCACACTAACTTTACAAAATTAAAACTTCCAATGCTTTCTTTCATTATTCGTTTTTTATGCATGAGTGTGATGGCTCACTGCCTAAATTGGCCCACTTTGCCAATGAAGTAATCATTAAAATAATTGGCAATATCAAATGGTTTCGTGATGAATAAGCCATCTGATTCGATGAAAGAGTTTGTCTTTCTGCCCATAATTTAAAGCACTCCAAATATATTTTCCGTCATTCTTTATATCATTGATCTTGCCATCATAAAACAGTTTCTTATTTTTGGTGAGTTTAGTCTATAATTTATCAATTTGCAGTAAGTCAGCCTGTGTCAGATGTGCAGCCAGACTTATTAGCCACTTATTTTTCCCCATATCTTTCAACCATACAGTTTTTCAATTCCTCATCAATCCATGGAGCCTTAACAATTCTAAAAGTCAATTTCTTAACAGGTGCATGTTTATAAATAATTGGTCGAAGCAATTTCATAAATTCATCAAGTGCAGCGTCTGGATGCTCCTTATTAACCACATTAGACCAACAAATATTTATAACATCATTCACATAGGAGTCACAGCAAACTATTTTGTATGATCTCTTATATACTATTTTAGGCCTTGCTTCTGGAACTTTGCCTTTCCTGGATGTAGCCACTATATTGTGATCACTGCATTCAATGGGTACAGCTTTAGAACAATGTTCTACAGTATAAGTAAAAATGTGATCGATACATGTGGATGATCTTGTTCCTGTAGTGTTTGTAAACACTCTGGTAGGTTGGTTAATAACCTGAACCAGATTACAGGCACTGGTTACAGTGAGAAGCTTCCTCTTGAACGGACAGCTTTATAAAAACCAGTCAATTTTCTGGTCCCCCAATCACATACACTATCAAGCATTTCACACATATGATTTAGATACTGACTATTGGCACTTGGTGGCCTATAGCAACACCCCAAAAGAAAAGGCTTTAAATGTGCCAAGCGAACCTGCAACCACAACACTTCAATTACAATTGGCCTAAGATATTCTCTAAGCATTACAGAGATATGGCTCTGAATTTATACAGCATCACATCCCCCATAAGCATTCCTGTCTCTTCTATATATGTTTGATGATACAGTATCGCTACTACTGTATCATCAAATGAATTATCAAAGTGAGTCTCAAAAATGGCTAACATATGAATGTTATCTGATGTTAGCAAGTTATTGATTTCATGAACCTCATTTCTAAGGCTACATACAGTATATTAATATGGGCTATTTTCAGCCCTTTCCTGGGTAGTTTATCAGAGATAAGTATAATATGGAACAGAGAAAACAAAGCAAGAGAAAAAATATACATTCAGCAGTCCATTAATCCGTGTGTGTGTGTGCACTGCGGGGTTGAAGCTACGGACCCATAGGCTTGGCTATCTCATCCCTTCCAGGCTTTTGGAAGGGACGGTGGACAATGAGCCTGTCATAACGGATGTAAGCAATGTCCCCACACGTTCTGGCAGCTTTCATGGCTGGGATAAGTTCTTTCCTCTTCTGGTGCACAGCTTCAGGATAGACCTCATTGAGGAAGATATACATTCCTCTCAAGATCTTGTCTCTTTCCAGCTACCTTGTCCTTGAACCTCAGGAACTTGACCACTATCGGCTGGGACCTGTCACCTGGGGCGGTGATGGGTTTTCCAGCCCTGTAGGCACGCTCCACCTGAATCTTCCTGTGATCCATCTTCAGTTTCTCCGAGATCATTTCCCACACTTTGTCCTCAGACTCCGTCCAGGTCTCATGTGGTGATTCTGAAATTCCGCCCACAACCATGTTGTTCTGCCTTGATTCACCCTCGAGATAATCAGATTTCTCTGTCATTGTAATCATGGATTCACATACAGAACTGATTTACTCTCTCAATGACTTACAGATTGCTGTCATCTTGCCGTTCTCCTGTTAAAACTCATTGAGCTGACCCTGGGAGGACTGCAAACTGTTCTTCAGGTCCTTGACCTCTCTGGTCAGGTCGACCATTCTTTTATTAGTTGACTCCATCAGTATTTGGACAATATACCTGAAGCTATTTTCTTGTTGTTGTAACAACTGCTTGTAGAACTCTTTTTGTTAGTTTGAAAGATCCTTCAGAGACACCACTGTCCTCAAACAGTACTCCCGCTGGCTTTGGTGTTTGTCATGATAGCAACATAGGTTACACTGTTACTCCTCAATTATTCAGACAGGGCAGGTCGCAGGGAAGATGGAAAACAACAATAACAAACAGCAGGGATCTAGACAGCCACAAGCCCGGGAGAATCCGCAGTCCCAGCCACAATGGCTAACTGCGTCACGGGCTGCATTTCAAGCCCTCAAGAACACCCTGCTAGCTTAATAGGCAGCTAGCTTCCAGCTAGATCACTGGATCACTGGACAGATAGTAGCGTTCCCAGAAATTGATGCCAACCGCGTCACAGGATCCAAACTCAAAAACTAGCTAGCTCGTAACCAAACTTTTTTAATAGACTTTCAAAACTTTCCAATACAACAAACTTTCCAAAATAACAAACCAAGGGTGGTGAGGTGGCAGGCAGAACTGTCATATGGCTCTGTGATTGTGACAGCAGACAGCATGGCAACAACATAGTTCTGTTTGAGCTACAGTCCCCAGGGACAGGTAGAGAAGGGGCCTGTGTCATGGGGCTGAATAGAAGAGGGGTGGAGAAAGACAAACTAAGTGGTATGGTTGAGGGTTGCACACAGAAACACACTCTCCTGGTACGGTACACACACTGCACACATGCACACACACACACACATTTGGCACACATGCACACACTGCACACATACTGTGCACGCACACACATACACATAACCAATGTATGCTTACTGTTTTCCAGTCAATGCAATATGGAATTCAAAGGCATCTGCCAAAAAGCTTTGTGATGCTTGAAATTTAACACGTCCCTTATAGCAATGTTGAATCAGACCATCAGACCATTTGAATGCACTGGTCACACCTAAGACAACAGACTCTGACCCTACACTGGAGCGCTATCACAGAGTGGACACAGGGGTGAGAGCACATTTAACATTTAAGTCATTTAGCAGACGCTCTTATCCAGAGTGACTTACAAATTGGTGCTTTCACCTTATGACATCCAGTGGAACAGCCACTTTACAATAGTGCATCTAAATCTTTTAAGGGGGGGGGTGAGAAGGATTACTTTATCCTATCCTAGGTATTCCTTAAAGAGGTGGGGTTTCAGGTGTCTCCGGAAGGTGGTGATTGACTCCGCTGTCCTGGCGTCGTGAGGGAGTTTGTTCCACCATTGGGGGGCCAGAGCAGCGAACAGTTTTGACTGGGCTGAGCGGGAACTGTACTTCCTCAGTGGTAGGGAGGCGAGCAGGCCAGAGGTGGATGAACGCAGTGCCCTTGTTTGGGTGTAGGGCCTGATCAGAGCCTGGAGGTACTGAGGTGCCGTTCCCCTCACAGCTCCGTAGGCAAGCACCATGGTCTTGTAGCGGATGCGAGCTTCAACTGGAAGCCAGTGGAGAGAGCGGAGGAGCGGGGTGACGTGAGAGAACTTGGGAAGGTTGAACACCAGACGGGCTGCGGCGTTCTGGATGAGTTGTAGGGGTTTAATGGCACAGGCAGGGAGCCCAGCCAACAGCGAGTTGCAGTAATCCAGACGGGAGATGACAAGTGCCTGGATTAGGACCTGCGCCGCTTCCTGTGTGAGGCAGGGTCGTACTCTGCGGATGTTGTAGAGCATGAACCTACAGGAACGGGCCACCGCCTTGATGTTAGTTGAGAACGACAGGGTGTTGTCCAGGATCACGCCAAGGTTCTTAGCGCTCTGGGAGGAGGACACGATGGAGTTGTCAACCGTGATGGCGAGATCATGGAACGGGCAGTCCTTCCCGGGAGGAAGAGCAGCTCCGTCTTGCCGAGGTTCAGCTTGAGGTGGTGATCCGTCATCCACACTGATATGTCTGCCAGACATGCAGAGATGCGATTCGCCACCTGGTCATCAGAGGGGGGAAAGGATAAGATTAATTGTGTGTCGTCTGCATAGCAATGATAGGAGAGACCATGTGAGGTTATGACAGAGCCAAGTGACTTGGTGTATAGCGAGAATAGGAGAGGGCCTAGAACAGAGCCCTGGGGACACCAGTGGTGAGAGCGCGTGGTGAGGAGACAGATTCTCGCCACGCCACCTGGTAGGAGCGACCTGTCAGGTAGGATGCAATCCAAGCATGGGCCGCGCCGGAGATGCCCAACTCGGAGAGGGTGGAGAGGAGGATCTGATGGTTCACAGTATCGAAGGCAGCCGATAGGTCTAGAAGGATGAGAGCAGAGGAGAGAGAGTTAGCTTTAGCAGTGCGGAGTGCCTCCGTGATACAGAGAAGAGCAGTCTCAGTTGAATGACTAGTCTTGAAACCTGACTGATTTGGATCAAGAAGGTCATTCTGAGAGAGATAGCGGGAGAGCTGGCCAAGGACGGCACGTTCAAGAGTTTTGGAGAGAAAAGAAAGAAGGGATACTGGTCTGTAGTTGTTGACATCGGAGGGATCGAGTGTAGGTTTTTCAGAAGGGGTGCAACTCTCGCTCTCTTGAAGACGGGAGGGACGTAGCCAGCGGTCAGGGATGAGTTGATGAGCGAGGTGAGGTAAGGGAGAAGGTCACCGGAAATGGTCTGGAGAAGAGAGGAGGGGATAGGGTCAAGCGGGCAGGTTGTTGGGCGGCCGGCCGTCACAAGACGCGAGATGTCATCTGGAGAGAGAGGGGAGAAAGAGGTCAGAGCACAGGGTAGGGCAGTGTGAGCAGAACCAGCGGTGTCGTTTGACTTAGCAAACGAGGATCGGATGTCGTCGACCTTCTTTTCAAAATGGTTGACGAAGTCATCTGCAGAGAGGGAGGAGGGGGAGGGGGGGAGGAGGATTCAGGAGGGAGGAGAAGGTGGCAAAGAGCTTCCTAGGGTTAGAGGCAGATGCTTGGAATTTATAGTGGTAGAAAGTGGCTTTAGCAGCAGAGACAGAGGAGGAAAATGTAGAGAGGAGGGAGTGAAAGGATGCCAGGTCCGCAGGGAGGCGAGTTTTCCTCCATTTCCGCTCGGCTGCCCGGAGCTCTGTTCTGTGAGCTCGCAATGAGTCGTCGAGCCACGGAGCGGGAGGGGAGGACCGAGCCAGCCTGGAGGATAGGGGACATAGAGAGTCAAAGGATGCAGAAAGGGAGGAGAGGAGGGTTGAGGAGGCAGAATCAGGAGATAGGTTGGAGAAGGTTTGAGCAGAGGGAAGAGATGATAGGATGGAAGAGGAGAGAGTAGCGGGGGAGAGAGAGCGAAGGTTGGGACGGCGCGATACCATCCGAGTAGGGGCAGTGTGGGAAGTGTTGGATGAGAGCGAGAGGGAAAAGGATACAAGGTAGTGGTCGGAGACTTGGAGGGGAGTTGCAATGAGGTTAGTGGAAGAACAGCATCTAGTAAAGATGAGGTCGAGCGTATTGCCTGCCTTGTGAGTAGGGGGGGAAGGTGAGAGGGTGAGGTCAAAGGTGGAGAGGAGTGGAAAGAAGGAGTCAGAGAGGAATGAGTCAAAGGTAGGCGTGGGGAGGTTAAAGTCGCCCAGAACTGTGAGAGGTGAGCCGTCCTCAGGAAAGGAGCTTATCAAGGCATCAAGCTCATTGATGAACTCTCCGAGGGAACCTGGAGGGCGATAAATGATAAGGATGTTAAGCTTGAAAGGGCTGGTAACTGTGACAGCATGGAATTCAAAGGAGGCGATAGACAGATGGGTAAGGGGAGAAAGAGAGAATGACCACTTGGGAGAGATGAGGATCCCGGTGCCACCACCCCGCTGACCAGAAGCTCTCGGGGTGTGCGAGAACACGTGGGCGGACGAAGAGAGAGAGTAGGAGTAGCGGTGTTGTCTGTGGTGATCCATGTTTCCGTCAGTGACAAGAAGTCGAGGGACTGGAGGGAGGCATAGGCTGAGATGAACTCTGCCTTGTTGGCCGCAGATCGGCAGTTCCAGAGGCTACCGGAGACCTGGAACTCCACGTGGGTCGTGCGCGCTGGGACCACCAGATTAGGGTGGCCGCGGCCACGCGGTGTGGAGCGTTTGTATGGTCTGTGCAGAGAGGAGAGAACAGGGATAGACAGACACATAGTTGACAGGCTAGAGAAGAGGCTACGCTAATGCAAAGGAGATTGGAATGACAAGTGGACTACACGTCTCGAATGTTCAGAAAGTTAAGCTTACGTAGCAAGAATCTAATTGACTAAAATGATTAAAATGATACAGTACTGCTGAGGTAGGCTAGCTGGCAGTGGCTGCGTTGTTGACTTTGTAGGCTAGCTGGCAGTGGCTGCGTTGTTGACACTACACTAATCAAGTCGTTCCGTTGAGTGTAAAGTTTCTACAATGCTGCTATTCGGGGCTAGCTGGCTAGCTAGCAGTGTTGATTACGTTACGTTGCGTTAAAAGAACGACAATAGCTGGCTAGCTAACCTAGAAAATCGCTCTAGACTACACAATTATCTTTGAAACAAAGACGGCTATGTAGCTAGCTATGTAGCTAGCTACGATCAAACAAATCACACCGTTGGGACTGTAATGAAATGAAATGAAAATGTGATACTACCTGTGGAGCGAAGCGGAATGCGACCGGAATGCGAAAGTTCTATTCAGTAGACGTTGGCTAGCTGTTGGCTAGCTAGGAGTGACTCCTACGTTAAGGACGACAAATAGCTGGCTAGCTAACCTCGGTAAATTAAGATAATCGCTCTAAGACTACACACTCTAAACTACACAATTATCTTGGATACGAAGACAGCAAAGACAACTATGTAGCTAGCTAACACTACACTAATCAAGTCGTTCAGTTGAATGTGATAGTTACTACAGTGCTACGGTAGACGGTGAACGTTAGCTAGCTGGCTAGCTGCTGGGCAGATAGGAGGACGACGAAATACGATAATTACGCAATTATCTTTGATACAAAGACGGCTATGTAGCTAGCTAAGAAGAAATTGCTAAGATTAGACAAATCAAACCGTTGTACTATAATGAAATGTAATGAAATGTAATGAAAAGTTATACAACCTGCAGACCGAAGCAGACCGAAGCGCGGATGCGACCGCTCGCTCCAACCCGGAAGTAATAATTAGCTTATCTTTGTTTATCTTTATCTTAACTCTGCATTGTTGGAGAAGGACGCATAAGTAAGTATTTCACTGTTCGTCTACACCTGTTGTTTACAAGGCATGTAGAAAATATGATACTTAGTTTTCGTTACAAGAACAACTCGATCCCTGTCCGCTGTTCTCTGCCTGCTGCTACTGCTAGAGCTATGGCATCGTCACTGTCACCCGATGCGCTCTACATTGGAGATTTGACCAACACTGCTCATCTGTCACAACTACACACCATGTCTATTTATGCTCAGCCATTGGATAACATTATCATAGTGTTGGAATGAGGAGTATTCAATGGGAATTGCCCCCAAAGCAGATGTTTGCTGACCTTCACCTTGTGTTCCTCCTCCCAGTGCTATACAAAGTAAATACATTAGGGCACCACGTTGAAGTTATGGAATCTGCTTTTTTTTGTGAGCCTCTGCAATGCTCATTTTTACTTTCCCAATCGTCACTTATTGCCTGTCATTTTTACCCGTCATCCCCTCAGCATGGGAGACATTTGGGTAAATGACCGTTGCATGAAATGGAAGAACGGGTAATGGAGTCCACCGTTCAGAAATGGAGAGGAGAGCGAAGTAGTGGGGGAGAAGAGAGAGGAGAGAAGAGCATATTTCAGTCTCTTCCACACAGACTTGTGCATGTGCACATGCTCACTCACACACCCTCCCGTTGCTAAGCCCAGTGCTCAGGTGTATGTGAACAGTCAATTTCCATAACATTCACACCGACGTGGCTCTCAACTTTCCTCTGCTCCAATCAACACTTAAAAATAGACCCTTTGATTTAGAGCCATAACCAAGGCATTTCAGACCTAATTTGAGAATTCACTTATTGAAAATGGCTGCACTAACACTGGGTTTTGAGGAGATGCTATCCCACTGAACGCGAACGGGAAAACATTAATCATGACATGTTGCAGCATTTTTTTCAGGTTTTTGAAATTGTACTCAGGGAACATTTGTAATTTGGTTGGTGTTGAGGAGAGTGGGTAGTACACAGATGAGGAGTGTTTCATGGCTGAGAAGAGTGTGCCTATGGCAGCCCAGTGTGAATGTGTCCCAGGAGAGCTCTCTCACAGCCCTCTCTCGGGTACTACGGGGAAACCATGCCACACTGTAGTTTCAGTCGGGTGTGTGTGCGTCCGTGTATGGCATAAGTAGGTCATGCATCCAGTGTGTGAAATAACAGATTCATATTCAACTTACATCACATAAAATGAGTTTGGATTTTATCCTCACATCAGGAAATGTGTTTTTCAATAACTACTAAGAGCGCAATGCATTCATGGCTTGGTGAGACAGCTTTTAGAGAGAACAATATGTGTGTGTGCTGGTAAAAGTATTTGGTGTTTTTGGACTGTGTATGGTGTGTTCAGTTAACCAGAGAGTGGTGCAGATTCATTTAGGGGGCGTTTGGCTATATGGTGCAGATTCCACCTGGGCATTTGGCTATATGGTAATGAAGCTCTGTTTGACATGGACTATATTCACAGAAAAATATGAGATCGAGATCTGAGAGATACAGGGTTGTTTGTGTGGAGGCATCACAGGGAGAGAGTGTGTAGTTAGGGCACTTGGGCAGTAATGAGGAACACAGTATAGTGAAGTCTGCAGTCTCCAAAGTGGCTGCCCTCCAATATGTGTGTGTGTGTGTGTGTGTGTGTGTGTGTGTGTGTGTGTGTGTGTGTGTGTGTGTGTGTGTGTGTGTGTGTGTGTGTGTGTGTGTGTGTGTGTGTGTGTGTGGGTGTGTGGGTGCGTTTATGTGAATACCAATGGATATGAGGACTTCTCGTCTAATGGATAAAATGGCTGACAACAATATATAGATTTTTTCCATCTGACCCATCTGACACAAAAATGTCTAGTCCTGTAGTTTGAGCCTAACAGAGACAGACAGCTGTTAAGTACCTGTCACTGATAGAGCTGCACAGGGAGCTTGACTGACATCATATGATGGGCATAGGGAGATTTAGGTCTGCTGCAATTGCAGCCTGGTCTTCTGTTGAGTCCAGGGTAGCATAGGCCTTTGTGTTTCTGTATGCTAGACACAATGTGGGTTTTATAAATGTAGTATTCTTTTTAGAACAGTTAGAAAACACTCTGGAAAATCTGCCCTTCTCTGTTACTTTTAATGAGAATTTCTGTCAATATTTGTGGCTCAAATCTGTACTGAACTATTTACCGCAGTTCATGGCATTTCCCTCTGACATATGAAAGATGGAACAGAATGTAATTGGCTGGTTAAAGTATTGCTTTTTCCTCCGTCATTAGAAAACACCGTGCTGGGAATAAGGTGTGATGTGGAAGAGGTGGAAATCAAATTCCACTCATAACTCTGGCTATTCCATTAGTTAAAACGTTCAGCATCAAGCATTCTGACCCCCCTCCTACCAGTGGTTGTGGTATGTTCCATTCACAGCATGGTGATATATTTAGACCGAGACTTAAGGCAGTTTCAGAGCTGTGTTGAAGATACATATTGTGCAGTCTGGTGGTGAAACACATCCTTGGCTCCATGGCTCCTTCTAATGAGATGCTTCTCAAGCATGCAGCTGGACCTTTCTCAGCTAATACGAGGTATTGCTTGATCCTCCACCTTGGCACAATTTGGTGTCATTGTGTCATATGTGAAAAGGGATCTCTTCTCAGAATATACCATAACATCTATTCAGTGTTCCGAAGAAGTACACAAGTGTAATTGAGTATACAGTAAGCAAATGTTCTGGGGAGAAATCACATGCACTCTGAGAAACAATGCTAGCTTTAAAATGAAATGATGATTGGCTGGTCTAGTCACACCCTCAACTTACATTATTTAGTTTCCCACGTCCCATAATATAATTCACTCTTTGCTTATTTCACTTCCTGAAAATGTGAGTAATGAAATAAGCAATTTTTTCAGAGATGTATCCATTTGATGAATTTCATGCATTTCATATGTTCTGTGATTAGAAGAGGACAATATGTGGATCATCTCACTCCTATCACTCATCCAGTGATCCCCGCAGCCAGCAGCATTGTAAAAGTCACCTCCCTTTACAAATCTCCTCATCCTCACATTCTCTTCAAGTCTTTCTGCTGAGCGAGGGCTTACGTTTTCTCCCCCACCTATCTCCTAAGTTGGAGGAATTTAAGCCTCGGTTCATATCGTCTGTCTTCGGGGATCAGTGGTCTACCAGCTCTAGAGCAGCTGGGCTGCCTGCCTGCTGGTGCAGCATGAAGTCTACAGTTGAAGTCGGAAGTTTACATACACCTTAGCCAAATACATTTAAACTCAGTTTTTCACAACTCCTGACATTTAATTATAGTAAAAATGTGCTGTCTTAGGTCAGTTAGGCTCATTACTTTATTTTAAAAATGTGAAATGTCAGAATAATAGTAGAGAGAATGATTTATTTCATCACATTCCCAGTGGGTCAGAAGTTTACATACACTAAATTAGTATTAGGTAGCATTGCCTTTAAATTGTTTAACTTGGGTCAAATGTTTTGGGTAGCCTTCCACAAGCTTCCCACAATAAGCTGGGTGAATTTTGGCCCATTCCTCCTGACAGAGCTGGTGTAACTGAGTCAGGTTTGTATGCCTCCTTGCTCGCACACATTTTTTCAGTTCTGTCCACAAACTTTCTATGGGATTTGAGGTCAGGGCTTTGTGATGGCCACTCCAATACCTTGACTTTGTTGATCTTAAGCCATTTTGGTACAACTTTGGAAGACCCTTTTGAAGACCCTTTTGCGACCAAGCTTTAACTTCCTGACTGATGTCTTGAGATGTTGCTTCAATATATCCACATAATTTTCCTTCCTCATGATGCCATCTATTTTGTGAAGTGCACCTGGCACTCCTGCAGCAAAGCACCCCCACAACATGATGCTGCCATCCCCGTGCTTCACAGTTGGGATGGTGTTCTTTGGCTTGCAAGCCTCCCTCTTTTTACTCCAAACATAAGAATGGTCATTATGGCCAAACTGTTCTGTTTTTGTTTCATCAGACCAGAGGACATTTCTCCAAAAAGTATGCTCTTTGTCCCCATGCTCTTTGTCCCCATGTGCAGTTGCAAACCGTAGTCTTGCTTTTTTATGGCGGTTTTGGAGCAGTGGCTTCTTCCTTGCTGAGTGGCCTTACAGGTTATGTCAATATAGGACTCGTTTTACTGTGGTTATAGATACTTTTGTACCTGTTTCCTCCAGCATCTTCACAAGGTCCTTCGCTACTGTTCTTGGATTGATTTGCACTTTTCGAAACCAAAATATATTCATCTCTAGGAGACAGAATGCGTCTCCTTCCTGAGCAGTATGACGGCTGCGTGGTCCCATGGTGTTTATACTTGCGGACTATTGTTTGTACAGATGAACGTGGTACCTTCAGGCATTTTGAAATTGCTCAAGGATGAACCAGACTTGTGGAGGTCTACCCTTTTTTTCTGAGGTCTTGGCAGATTTCTTTTGATTTTCTCATGATGTCAAGCAAAGAGGCACTGAATTTGAAGGTAGGCCTTGAAATACATTCACAGGTACACCTCCAATTGACTCAAATGATGTCAATTAGCCAGAAGCTTCTAAAGCCATAATTTTCTGGAATTTTCCATGCTGTTTAAAGGCACAGTCAACTTAGCGTATGTAAACTTCTGACCCACTGGAATTGTGACACAGTGAATTGTAAGTGAAATAATGTGTCTGTAAACAATTGTTGGAAAAATGACTTGTGTCATGCACAAAGTGGATGTGCCAAAACTATAGTTTGTTAACAAGACATTTGTTGAGTGGTTGGTAAACCAGTTCCAACCTAAGTGTATGTAAACTTCCGACTTCAACTGTATGTGTTGGCAGAGCAGCTGGCCTGCCTACCTGATGGTGCAGCATGAAATCTATGTGTTGGCAGAGCAGTGTGCTGGCTAATTGCTCTACAGTGGCTAATTTGCCTAAACAGTTCATCAAATGGCTACCCGAACTGTTTGACCTCATTTTTTTACCCTACTGCTACTCGCTTATTTTCTATGCACACTCACCCCTACCTAATATGACCTCAATTTACCTTGACTAACCTGTACCCCCGCACGTTGACTCAGTACCGTTACTCCCTGTATATAGCCTCATTATTGTTATTTTGCTATTACTTTTTTTTGTTACTTTGTTTATTTTATTTTGCAAATGTTTTCTTACTTGCTTTTAAAAAACAATCTCCATTGTTGGTGTAGGGCTTGTAAGTAAGCATTTCATGGTAAGATCTACACCTGTTGTGTTCGGTGCATGTGACAAATGCTTTGATTTGATGAGGGTTGGACTACAGGCAGGGCTAGAGGTGGGATGTTGGCAGAGTGATCTACCTTCCCTCTCTGCCCCAACCATTACTTTAACTCTGCAAATTATCCTCTAATTAGCAACCTATTAATTATGAGTGTAAACCTAATGGATCCAATACTTACTGTACTACACACAGTGGTGTGTGGATGTCTCTGGGCATATAGGCATGTTTATGTGTGCGGGAGTGTGTACACTGAATGTGTCTGTGTGTGTAGCAACCACGCAAAATTGAACTAACTTACTGTGTGTGTGTGTGTGCATGCCCGTTTGTGTGTATACGCACATGCTGTTGGACTGGGCTGCAGCCTCCTACTCATTAAAATAGGCAAGCTCCACTACATCCACAGGCGACGAACAGAACAGTGCTGTTGAGAAGCTCATGAAAAATTTACGGAGCAGCCTTATCTCGAGAGCCTTGCAGGGCGGTTTGTATGCAGCTCCAGCCTTTGATGTGGTCCATTGATCTCCCCTCTCTGACATGTTCTCCCAGGCCCAGGGCTGCACCAGCCCGAGGGGTGATTAGCCTTATTAGTGTAATAGAGGGGAGGTAAGGGCTTTAGAGATGGAAGGGGATGGTGAGGTGGTGGTGGTTGTGGTGCGATTGTGGGGATAAAATGGGGTGATTGCTATTGTTTTTTTCTGTCTGGGATCAACGCGAAGAGGAGAGACGGTGCACGTGAACAGCTGTTTTGCAATGGTTTCGTGCAGTGCATTGCATTGCATTGCTGCAGTACAGTCCTCTATGTTTGGGTTAGCTGCATGGTGTTTAGACATGATGGATGTTGTGTTATTTACTGGGATGCTGATTAGGGTGTCATATCAAGTCCAGATGATCCAGTATATCGCTTGGTGAAGCTCCACCAGCCTCTGTGAAACAACACATCGTCCACATCTGCATGCATTACAGTGGGGGATAGCAGACAGACCAGAGAGGTTTTATTGGGGAGGGTGGTGGCTTGCAGGAAGGGTGGGGTGATGGAGCCTGATGTGTGTTTGACAGCAGCTGATGAGTGCTGGCATCCCCTCTACACAGCTTCCCTCCCTAAAATGCCATGCTTTTTGTCAGATGCTAGAGGGGTGCGTGCCTGTGTGTGTGTGCGTGTGCGTGTGCGCGTGTGTGTGCCTGTGTGTGTGTGCCTATTGTGTGTGCCTTTGTGTGTGCGTGTACCTGTGTGCTGCTCTCTTTCTTTTTTTCAGAATTAAAATCTTAACTCTCTGATTATTTTCTCTTTCATGAGATACAGTGCATTCGGAAAGTATTCAGTCCCCTTGACTTTTTCCAAATTATTTTTACGTTACAGCTTTATTCTAAAATTGATTGAATAAAAACATTTCCTCATCAATCTATACACACAATACCCCATAATGACAAAGCTAAAACTGGTTTTTATAAATGTTTGCAAATGTGTTCAAAATCAAAAACAGAAATACCTTATAAGTATTCAGACCCTTTGCTATTCAGACCTGAGACTCGAAATTAAGCTCAGGTGCATCCTGTTTCCATCTACAACTTGATTGGAGTCCACCTGTGGTAAATTCAATTGATTGGACATGATTTGGAAAGGCACACACCTCTCTATATAACCTCTCTATATAAGGTCCCATAGCAAAAACCAAGCAGAGTAGAGCTCCAAGACAGGATTGTAATCAAGGCACAGATTGTCGGAAGGGTTCCGGATAGGTTCCGGATAGGATAAAGTAATCCTTCTCACCCCCCCCCCCCCCCCTTAAAAGATTTAGATGCACTATTGTAAAGTGGCTGTTCCACTGGATGTCATAAGGTGAATGCACCAATTTGTAAGTCGCTCTGGATAAGAGCGTCTGCTAAATGACTTAAATGTAAATGTAAATGTGGTTCCCAGAACATTTCTACAGCATTGAAGGTCACCAATAACATAGTGGCCTCCATCATTCTTAAATGGAAGAAGTTTGGAACCACCAAGACTCTTTCTAGAGCTGGCTGCCCAGCCAAACGGAGCAATTGGGGGAGAAGGAACTTGGTCAGGGAGGTGACCAAGAACCTGATGGTCACTCTGACAGATCTTCAGAGTTCCTCTGTGAAGATGGGAGAACCTTCCAGACGGACAACTATCTCTACAGCACTCCACCAATCAGGCCTTTATGGTAGAGTGGCAAGACGGAAGCCACTCCTCAGTAAAAGGCACACGACAGCCCGCTTGGAGTTTGTCAAAACGCAAAGTTCTCTCATACCATGAGAAACAAGATTGTCTGTGTGGATAAAATAGCCCAATTCTTAAACCTTCACCCCCCCCCCCCCCCCCCAGCTCATTCCAGCTCAGCTGTCCAAACATTTAAAGTGGTGCAATGATGCGTAAACCCCCAGGCAGGCAGGCAACCACAGACATATGACTACCCCATATCTTCCTAACCTAGGATGTTTTTCTTATAGGTTACACTAATAACACTAATAATTACACTAATAACCATCTAAATTAAACTGATTAATCAGTGGCGGCTGGTGCTCATTTCAAAGCACAGGTGTGAGGGGGGCTCACACCTGAATGCAGCTGTCTGGCAAAGACTCCATGGTTCAGAGCTAGAGAGCCATAGAGATGCATGCTGCTGTCAGAGACGATAATAAAATAGGGGTTTGAGCATGCTGTTTTTCTCAGAGTAGGGATGCTGAACTCTGTGTCTTGGAACTGTAAAGAATCACACTAATCCTGAGAAGATACATACATGGGATGTATCACATACAGTATTGAGATGCATTCTCTCTCTCGCTCTCTTGCTTTCCCCCCTCACCCTGTCTGTCTATTATATTTTGACCCTGCCTCTCATTGTCTTATTGACCAGACAGATCTTTTAAATGAGCTCAGTAAACAATCCCAGAAGGACATTCTCACTGGGCCTTGTTTTCCTCCAGACTGGAGGGTCAAGAGTGTATCGCATCTCAATTATCATAGGCCAATTGGTTTGACCGCTGCACCTGTCCCCCAGCCAGAGACATTTCTCTTATCATTTCACTAAATCTTCTATCCCAATACACTTTAATTAGAATTCACTTCTGACATGATGCCAGGCTGAATGTCACCCTCTTTAAACATTGAAAACGAACAGATAAGCATGGAGTACCAATGAAAGCTCTAATGTTTTATTCAAATAGGATTGGTGATAGGGCAGCAGGGTGGGTAAATATTTGCTAATCCATGACATGGTTAATTCCCCGAAGGTTGTTTTTCCCAGGGCACTAGGTCCTTGTTCAGACAGGATGTGACAGCCCTTTCCTCTCGCAGGCCATGACTCCCCCAGGTGGACACACACGCACAAATGTACACACACATACCCCCCCCCCCCCCCCACACACACACACACACACATAATGTACACACAAACGCTCACACACTCCACCATGTCTCCGTGTGACTGGTATACCCCTCGGCCCCAGACTGGCGTCACATTGGTGCCCACAGGCGTTAACAGCAGACGTGAATGGCACCCCATCTGTCTGCCAGTATCACCAACGCAGAGCTGACACGCGCGTACCCACTCAACACTCATTTACCACTGACCCTCCGTTTGTTTTTTATTTTTCTCGACACACATGTTGCCAGTTGATTTCTTTTTCTTGTTGCCATAAACTGTTGCTCAATGTGTACACATTTCCCTTTGTTTAAAGAGCACTGTTTTGTCTCAAACCCTGCTGGGGAACATGCGTCGGCGGCCAATTTTCCCTTTTATTTATACTTCTGACAAATACACAGGAGGGGTCTGGGATATTTGTTTTAAGCTTTACTTCCTTTGTGTTGAATAATTGCCACCACTTTCCTTCTGATGTTTATATCTGGGACCAGTGGAAGTTTTCTTACAGTGAAATCAATGGTAAGGCAGCCATTGAAAGACTGAGACCCTGTTTAGTTGAGTCGAGTGGAGTTGAGTCGAGTGTAGACGATGGGTTATTCCAAGGAAAGTCGTTTCCGCAGCCAGTATAGTGAAGGGTTAGTGTACTATAATGCCAACAGCTACTCCTCTTAGCAGAGCATTGTCAGACTAAATACTGGAAGATGGGTTGCAGAGGAACATAATTCCACAAGTTAAAAGCTTCCAAGCCCAGCAGAGTATCAGCCAGTACTGCACGAGGAATGGATTGTGTCTCTGTAGTTATTTTTTGTTTGTGCTTAATTGTGTTTTGACGCTCTACAGACATGTGGTGTCATGTGTCCATAACTTGGAGAAATTGGTCACATCATCGGTATCATGCATGCTCAGTAGCATTTTGCTAGGCTTTAGTTAGTTTATTCAATATCTACTGTAAATAGTGCACCAGTGCATATAGTGCGTTCAGAAAGTATTCAGATCCCTTGACTTTTTCCACATTTTGTTACATTACAGCCTTATTCTAAGGTAGAATACATAGCTTTTTTCCCTCATCAATCAACACACAATACCCAATAATGACAAAGTACAAACAGTTTTCAGACCCTTTACTCAGTACTTTGTTGAAGCACCTTTGGCAGCGATTACAGCCTCAAGTCTTCTTGGGTATGACGCTACAAGCTTGGCACACCTGCATTTGTGGAGTTTCTTCCATTCTTCTCTGCAGATCCTCTCAAGCTCTGTCAGGTTGGATAGACACACTGCACAGCTATTTTCAGATCTCATCAGAGATGTTCGATCGGGTTCAAGTCCAGGCTCTGGCTGGGCCACTGAAGGACATTCAGAGACTTGTCCCAAAGCCACTCCTGCGTTGTCTTGGCTGTGTCCTTATGGTCATTGTCCTGTTGTAAGGTAAATCTTCGCCCCTGTCTGATGTCCTGAGTGTTCTGGAGCAGATTTTCATCAAGGATCTGAACTTTGCTCCGTTCATCCATCCCTCGATCCTGACTAGTCTCCCAGTCCCTGCCACTGAAAAACATGCCCACAGCATGATGCTGCCAACACCATGCTTCACCGTAGGGATGGTGCCAGGTTTCCTCCAGACGTGATGCTTGGCATTCAGGCCAAAGAGTTCAATCTTGGTTTCATCAGACCAGAGAGTCTTGTTTCTCATGGTTCGAGAGACCTGTAGGTGACTTTTGGCAAACTCCAAGCAGGCTAACATGTGTCTTTTATGATGGAGTGGCTTGCGTCTGATTGGTGGGTCCGATTATTTGGGGGGGGGGGGGGGGGGGGCGTAGATCAGCTTTAATATTGTAGATTCCATCAATGTAATTGTCTGCATGACTTCCAATCCCCCATATATTTTTGCAAATATATACATACATACACATACAGTTGTAGTCAGACGTTTACAGAGCAGAGAAACATTAGTCATTTTCCTGTGTGAGGACTGAGAATGTTCCGTTTCTTGTCTCTTCTGCTGCTCTATGAATGCAGCCATTCTTTACAGGAGTAATTATAAGTGCAGAATTGTAAGCAAGGTATCTTTGATTTGTTTGTAGGGAATGACTACTTGCATAGCGTCCATGGTAATTGATCTAACCAGCCTCTTGTGCTGGTACAATGTGGTTGCCATAGAGCCCTGTGCAACCTACAGTGTATCTAGGGCTGGGCGATATGACGATATTCAGTTGAAGTCGGAAGTTTACATACACTTAGGTTGGAGTCATTAAAACTTGTTTTTCAACCAGTAGGCATATCATTGGAAGATTGACCATAAGAGACTACATTTACCAGGTGTCCGCCCGGTGTCCTCCGTCAAAATTATTGCGTAATCTCCAGCTCCATGCGCGTTTCCATTTCCTTCAGAGGAGACAGTCAACTGCCACGAATGATTTATCATCGATAGATATGTGAAAAACACCTTGAGGATTGATTCTAAACAACATTTGCCATGTTTCTGTCGATATTATGGAGTTAATTTGGAAAAAAGTTTGCGTTGTAATGACTTAATTTTCGGGGTTTTTCTTACCCAAACGTGATGAACAAAACGGAGCGATTTGTCCTACACAAATAATATTTTTGGAAAAACTGAACATTTGCTATCTAACTGAGAGTCTCCTCATTGAAAACATCTGAAGTTCTTCAAATGTAAATGATTTTATTTGAATGCTTTTCTTGTTTTTGTGAAAATGTTGCATACTGAATGCTAGGCTTAATGCTATGCTAGCTATCAATACTCTTACACAAATGCTTGTTTAGCTATGGTTCAAAAGCATATTTTGAAAATCTGAGATGACAGTGTTGTTAACAAAAGGCTAAGCTTGAGAGCAAATATATTTAATTCATTTCATTTGCGATTTTCATGAATAGTTAACGTTGCGTTATGGTAATGAGCTTGAGGCTATAAATAGGATCCCGGATACGGGATTGCTCGTCGCAACAGGTTCAACCACTGCACACATTTCTTGTTAACAAACTATAGTTTTGGCAAGTCGGTTAGGACATCTACTTTGTGCATGACACAAGTAATTTTTCACAATTCCAGTGGGTCAGAAGTTTACATACACTAAGTTGAATGTGCCTTTAAACAGATTGGAAAGTTCCAGAAAATTATGTCATGGTATTAGAAGCTTCTGGCTAATTGACATAATTTGAGTCAATCGGAGGTGTACCTGTGGATGTATTTCAAGGCCTACCTTCAAACTCAGTGCCTCTTTGCTTGACATCATGGGAAAATCAAAAGAAATCAGCCAAGACCTCAGAAACAAATTGTAGACCTCCACAAGTCTGGTTCATCCTTGAGCAATTTAAAAACGGCTGAAGGTACCACGTTCATCTGTACAAACAATTATACGCAAGTATAAACACCCTGGGACCACGCAGCCGTCATACCGCTCAAGAAGGAGACGCGTTCTGTCTCCTAGAGATGAACGTACTTTGGTGTGAAAAGTACAAATCAAGCCCAGAACAACAGCAAAGGACCTTGTGAAGATGCTGGAGGAAACAGGTACAGAAGTATCTATATCCATAGGAAAACGAGTCCTATATCGACATAACCTGAAAGCCGCTCAGGATGAAGCCACTGCTCCAAAACCACCATAAAAAAGCCAGACTATGGTTTACAACTGCACATGGGGACAAAGATCATACTTTTTGGAGAAATGTCCTCTGGTCTGATGAAACATAAATAGAACTGTGAAGCACAGGGGTGGCAGCATCATGTCGTGGGGGTGCTTTGCTGCAGAAGGGACTGCTACACTTCACAAAATAGATGGCATCACGAGGGAGGAAAACTATGTGGATATATTGAAGCAACATCTCAAGACATCAGTCAGGAAGTTAAAGCTTGGTCGCAAATGGGTCTTCCAAATGGACCATGACCCCAAGCATACTTCCAAAGTTGTGGCAAAATGGCTTAAGGACAACAAAGTCAAGGTATTGGCGTGATCATCACAAAGCCCTGACCTCAAATCCCATAGAAAATGTGTGGGTCGAACTAAAAAAGCGTGTGCGAGCAAGGAGGCCTACAAACCTGACTCAGTTACACCAGCTCTATCAGGATGAATGGGCCAAAAATTCACCCAGCTTATTGTGGGAAGCTACCTGAAACATTTGACCCAAGTTAAACAATTTAAAGGCAATGCTACCAAATACTAATTGAGTGTATGTGAACTTCTGACCCACTGGGAATGTGATGAAATAAATAAAAGCTGAAATAAATAATTCTCTCTATTATTATTCTGACATTTCACATTCTTAAAATAAAGTGGTGATCCTAACTGACCTAAGACAGGGAATTTTTACTAGGATTAAATATCAGGAATTGTGAAAAACTGAGTTTAAATGTATTTGGCTAAGGTGTATGTAAACTTCAGATTTCAACTGTACATACACATACACACATATAAATACATATACATACATATATACATATCTTTAAGAAAAATATATATCTCATTTATTACCCTCCAACCCTACCACCCCTCCCCAAATAGGCACAAGCTTATACAGACTATATTTACTACCGGTCAAAAGTTTTAGAACACCTACTCAATCAAGGGTTTTTCTTAATTTTTTACTATTTTCTACATTGTAGAATAATAGTGAAGACATCAAAACTATGAAATATCACATGGAATAATGTAGTAATCAAAAAAGTGTTAAACAAATTAAAAAATATTTTATATTTGAGATTCTTCAAATAGCCACCCTTTGCCTTTATGACAACTTTGCACACTCTTGGCATTCTATCAACCAGCTTCATGATGTAGTAACCTGGAATGCATTTCAATTAACAAGCAATGGACATTGGACCGGTGGAAATGTGTCCTTTGGTCTGGAGTCCAAATTGGAGATTTTTGGTTCCAACCGCCGTGTCTTTGTGATATGTGAATGGATGATCTCCGCATGCGTTTTTCCCACTGTAAAGCATTGTGGAGGAGGTGTTATGATTTGGGGGTGCTTTGCTGGTGACACTGTTTGTGATTTATTTAGAATTCAAGGCACACTTAATCAGCATGGCTACCACAGCATTCTTCAGCAATACGCCATCCCATTTGGTTTTCGCCTAGTCGGACTATCATTTATTTTTCAACAGAACATTGACACAACACACCTCCAGGCTGTGTAAGGGCTATTTGAAGGAAAGGGATGGATTGCTGCATCAGATGACCTGGCCTCCACAGTCCCCGGCCAAAACCAAATTGAGATGGTTTGGGATGAGTCGACCACAGACCGAAGGAAACGCAGCAAAAAAAGTGCTCAGCATATGTGGGAACTTCTTCAAGACTGTTGGAAAAGCATTCCAGGTGAAGCTGGTTGAGAGAATGTCAAGAGTGTGCAATGCTGTCATCAAGGCAAAGGGTGGTGTAATAACAGAGCTGTATGTCGGGAAGCAGGTGCAGGTGAAACGTTTAATAAAACAACATAACCAGTAACGAGACAATTCCATAAGGCTACACGCTGGTAAACAAGAACAATACCAACTGGTGAGAAAACATAAGGGAATGACATATAAAGGGGAGGAAATGATGAAGGTAATGAAGTCCAGGTGTGAATCATAATCAATAACAGGTGTGTGTAATGATGAATCCCAGGACCGGTGGTTACTATTCTGGCGACGTCGTACGCCGGAGGGGAGGAGCAGGAGAAGATGTTGCAGGTGGTTATTTTAAGAATCTCAAATATATAGTATATATGGATTTGTTTAATGATTTTTTGCTTACTACATGATTCCATATGTGTTTTTCATAGTGTTGATGTATTCACTATTATTCTACAATGAATAAAATAGTAAAAATAAAGAAAACACAGTATTGTACAGTTTATGGACACTATTTTGTTAGTTTTTACTCCTGTCCTTCCTCTACCCTCAACCTCTCCCATCTATTTCTGAGGTCCATCCGGTTTGTTTTCTATTAGCCATATCTTTTAAACTGTGCTTTTCCGCAAAATGTCTTAACCTATATATGTTTTACAGGCACAGTATGTTTTAAATTAGTTATCTTGATGTTATTAGTCCCAACCTTCAGCTCCATTCAACCTCTCCCATCTATCTCTTAAAAAACCATCCATAGTGGATCTCTATTTGCCATATATTTATTTTACCTTTATTTAACTAGGCAAGTCCGAACAAATTCTTATTTTCTTTGACGGCCTTGGAACAGTGGGTCAACTGCTTTCTTCAGGGGCAGAACGGCAGATTCTTACCTTGTCAGCTTGTGGATTTGATCTTGCAATAGTCCAACGCACTAACCAATAGGCTACCTGCCTGTTTCAACTGTGCTGTGATGTTTCAAAAAAGTTCTGAACCTTTCTATTCTCATTGTTTCTACAGATTGTAAATTGAAAATATTTTTTTTGCTAAAAGTATTATTGATTGATTGACTATGACTTTTCAGATCACCCAGTAGTGCCATCTGCAGGGTTAGGTTAATGTCACCCAGTAGTGCCATCTGCAGGGTTAGGTTAATGTCACCCAGTAGTGCCATCTGCAGGGTTAGGTTAATGTCACCCAGTAGTGCCATCTGCAGGGTTAGGTTAATGTCACCCAGTAGTGCTATCTGCAGGGTTAGGTTAATGTCACCCAGTAGTGCCATCTGCAGGGTTAGGTTAATGTCACCCAGTAGTGCCATCTGCAGGGTTAGGTTAATGTCACCCAGTAGTGCCATCTGCAGGGTTAGGTTAATGTCAGTAGTGCCATCTGCAGGGTTAGGTTAATGTCACCCAGTAGTGCCATCTGCAGGGTTAGGTTAATGTCACCCAGTAGTGCCATCTGCAGGGTTAGGTTAATGTCACCCAGTAGTGCCATCTGCAGGGTTAGGTTAATGTCACCCAGTAGTGCCATCTGCAGGGTTAGGTTAATGTCACCCAGTAGTGCCATCTGCAGGGTTAGGTTAATGTCACCCAGTAGTGCCATCTGCAGGGTTAATGGTTAATGTCACCCAGTAGTGCCATCTGCAGGGTTAGGTTAATGTCACCCAGTAGTGCCATCTGCAGGGTTAGGTTAATGTCACCCAGTAGTGCCATCTGCAGGGTTAGGTTAATGTCACCCAGTAGTGCCATCTGCAGGGTTAGGTTAATGTCACCCAGTAGTGCCATCTGCAGGGTTAGGTTAATGTCACCCAGTAGTGCCATCTGCAGGGTTAGGTTAATGTCACCCAGTAGTGCCATCTGCAGGGTTAGGTTAATGTCACCCAGTAGTGCCATCTGCAGGGTTAGGTTAATGTCACCCAGTAGTGCCATCTGCAGGGTTAGGTTAATGTCACCCAGTAGTGCCATCTGCAGGGTTAGGTTAATGTCACCCAGTAGTGCCATCTGCAGGGTTAGGTTAATGTCACCCAGTAGTGCCATCTGCAGGGTTAGGTTAATGTCACCCAGTAGTGCCATCTGCAGGGTTAGGTTAATGTCAACCAGTAGTGCCATCTGCAGGGTTAGGTTAATGTCACCCAGTAGTGCTATCTGCAGGGTTAGGTTAATGTCACCCAGTAGTGCCATCTGCAGGGTTAGGTTAATGTCACCCAGTAGTGCCATCTGCAGGGTTAGGTTAATGTCACCCAGTAGTGCCATCTGCAGGGTTAGGTTAATGTCACCCAGTAGTGCCATCTGCAGGGTTAGGTTAATGTCACCCAGTAGTGCCATCTGCAGGGTTAGGTTAATGTCACCCAGTAGTGCCATCTGCAGGGTTAGGTCCTGGTAAATATTTGAATTATTCAGCCATTCCTGGACCTGTGACCAAAAACATGCTACATATGGACAGTACCAAAATAAATGATCTAATGATTCTGCCTCTTCGCAACAAAATCTGCAGAGCTGGGAAGGATGTATCCCCCATATAAATAGCATTCTATTGGTTGCAAGAATTTTGTATAATAATTTAAATTGAAAAATGCTATGTTTTGAATCCTGCGTTGTTTTGCATATCAGTTCACAAACCATGTTCCATGGAATCGGCATTTCAAAAATCTCTTCCTGACTATTTTGCAATCTACATGGCACAGCTGTCAATTTTTTGGTCCTTAAATGAAACTGGTATACTTGATTATTTTTACTGAAAAATAAATTGTACTTTTATTGAACTAGGCAAGTCAGTTAAGAACAAATTCTTAATTACAATGACGGTCTACCGAAAGGCAAAAGGATTAATAATAAAAAATAGAATACAAATGTAGGAAAAAACACATCATGACAAGAGAGACACCACAACACTACATAAAGAGAGACCTAAGACAACAACATAGCATGGCAGCAACACATGAAAACACAGCATGGTAGCAACACAACATGGCAGCGGCACAACATGGTAGCAGCACAAAACATGGCACAAACATTATTGGGCACAAACAACAGCACAAATGGCAAGAAGGTAGAGACAACAAAGCAGCCACAACTGTCAGTAAGAGTGTCCATGATTGAGTCTTTGAATGAAGAGATGTAGATAAAACAGTCCAATTTGAGTGTTTTTTGCAGCTCGTTCAAATTGTTAGCTGCAGCGAACTGAAAAGAGGAGCGACCCAGGGATGTGTGTGCTTTGGGTACCTTTAACAGAATGTGACTGGCAGAACGGGTGTTGTATGTGGAGGATGAGGGCTGCAGTATGTATGTCAGATAGGGGGGAATGAGATCTAAGGGTTTTATAAGGGTTTTATGAATAAGCATAAACCAGTGGATCTTGCGCCGGGTATACAGAGATGACCAGTAGTATAGAGTGCAGTGATGTGTCCTATAAGGACCATTGGTCCTATAAGGAGCACTCACTTTCTATGGATTGTTTTATAAATAGCGATATTTGGGAGATTAATAATAATTATTATTATTATTAATTATTATTTAATAATAAATGATGAGTGAGATATTGTAATCTGAATAAAGGGGAAAAGGCCTTTCTTGAACATAGGGTGAGACATTCTTACTAATTTGGTAGAGAACCAGTTCGGATTTAAGTATAACTTTTGTATGACTGAAGCCTTTATTGAGAGGTCTAATGCTTTCATATTTAATCAAATTTCTGCCCTCCAAATTCATATTCATTATATAAATAGGCCCATTTAATTATGTCTGGCTTGCCATTCCAAATAAAATGGAAATATAATTTTTAAACTGTTCGCTAGGTGTAGGCAAGACCATAAGCAAATAGGGATACTGTAATATGACTAAAGAGTTAATCAGGGTGATTTTTCCACAAATAGAAAGGTATTTACCTTTCCATGGTAGCAAGATCTTATCTATTTTTGCTAACTTTCTATAACAGTGTATTGGAATGACATCATTGATTTATTTCAGGATATGAATACTGAGTATATCCACATGACCATCAGACCTTTATTGGTAAACTACATGGTAATGTAAAGGTTGTAATTTTTAGTGATCCAATATGTAATATAGTGCAATTATCATAATTTGGTTGTTATCCAGAGAGGTTAGAAAAGGTATCTAGATCCTCTATGAGGCTGTGAAGGGACCCAAGTTGTGGATTTAAAAGAAAACACGAATCATCAGCGTACAATGACACCTTTGTTATTAAGCCCTGGATTTCTAATCCCTTGATATTATTGTTGGATCTGATTTTAATAGCCAACATTTCAATGGCTATAATAAATAGATATGCAGATAGTGGACAACCTTGTTTTAGTCCTCTTGACAGTTTAAACTTTCTGAGAAGTAGCCATTATTTACTATTTTACACCTAGGGTTACTATACATAACTTTAACCCATTTTATAAGAGATTCCCCTAAATATAAATGGTCCTAGCATTTATATATAAACTCCAGTCGTACTTTATCAAAAGCCTTTTCAAAGTCAGCTATGAATAGCAGGCCTGGTTTCCCAGATGTTTCATAGTGTTCTGTTGTTTCCAGTACTTGCCCTATATTATCTCCAATGTTTGATTAGAATAAATCATGTCCAAAAAAGGTATTTGTGTTTTTCATTTTTAATACTTTTACCCCAAAAAATTTACCTGTTTTTCACTTTGTCATTATGGGGTATTGTGTGTAGATTGATGAGGATAAAAAAATATATATTTTAGAATAAGGCTGTAATGTAACAAAATGTGGAAAAAGTGAAGGGGTCTGAATACTTTCCAAATGCACTGTACATTGCCCTTTCCAAACCATGTCTTAATATCTGCGTACGATCAGTATTTCACTGTTCTTTGTGATGTTGTTGGTGATTGTTGTTGGTTTTTGGTGATTTCACTAACAGCTTTCCCTGGCACAGCATATAACACATCTAGGCTTGGAACATCCACCTCCTACATACTGTAGACCCCTCAGGCCCTGCATTCACAGCAACACTGCTTGCCGTCTCTCTGGCACTCCACCAGACTAAATTATTTGCTGATGGAGCTGTTCTCCTGCCCGCATATTGATTGGGAGATGTAATGCTCTCCCACCAATTCCATATACCTGTCCAATACCCTTAGACGTGTCTATGTTTAGTAGTCCTCTAACCTACAGTAATGCCAGTGAAGTCTACACAGAGAGTGTGAATTAGACTGTGGGAAAGGAAGCCACTGTTGGGCTACACTGTGAGGTGAAAAATGAGTCCTCAGACGGCTAATTTCCTTGATGGGGGGTGAGACAGCGAAGCATGCTGCCCACTGAGATGAGAGTAGGGCTGATTACTGTAGCCTACGCATGCTATATGGTGAAGAAACTGCTTTGGCCCTGTGCATTTACAGATAGTGGTCATGAGGAAGGCGAGGAGGCAGAGGAAGAAAAACAATGCTGACTTTGACGAGTAGCTGTCCAATGATGTTGCTTTTTAAGCTGTTTGAGGGAGGGGTGGAGGGAGATCGGGTGCAACATGGGAAGCCAATGTTTTGGCGACATTGAGCTCTCCTGATCCCTGCTCCCATGGCGGGCGGCGGTCCTGGGATCCCATCCATTATACATGGCTGAGCTTTATTGCATTATGATTTTAGGCTAACACACTTAGCAGGCATGTAGCATGCAGTACACACCCCAGCCCACTCCACAAAGCCAGTGAATATTTCAGGGGAAGGCAGGAAAGGCATTAGGCTGGGGATGGAGGCCTTTAATCAAAGACTCCAGCACCCAGCCCAGCCCAGCCAGCCCAACACACCCCTATTGCCAGTGTCAGACCCCTATTGGCAGTGTCACACTTCTGCCTACCTTGACCCTTGTAGGATGGCCCAAATTAATGTGACTAGTATTGATTCTGAGGCATGTAGTATTTTCAGATGTTAGTGTACGCTTTTTATATTAATTCAAATTTCCTACTATTTTACAAAGATTTCTCACAAAAACAGTTTGTGAAATGTCAACGGAGCACTGAGTGTATGCCAAGCTTTTTATTTTCACAGCCTCTTACATTTCATTCAGCTCGTATGATGCTAATTTCGCTTTGTGCGACCCGTGGAAACAACTTTGAAGACAACGACAAAATTTAAAATCCTCAAAAGTTGTTACGAGAAGCCTGCACCTTAGTTTGAGTTTATTTGTATTTTTCAGGGACAGTGCACATTAATCAATGTTTCAGTAAAAGTGCCGTTTTAGCCAGACGGCTAATTATCATCCACAGTCCCTGGGAAGGTTATTAAAAACAATTACAATAATAATAATATAAACAAACAATAAGCAGTGAGCGCATGCAGAGCAACATAGAAGAACGCTTGTCTGTCGAAACGTTGGATATTTCTAAGGGCGAGACCCAGATGCAGACACGGGAGGCAGATGTTTAGAGTCTCTGATATTTATTAGTATCCAAGGGGCAGGCAAGAGAATGGTCGAGGACAAGCAAAAAGATCATAACAAGGTCAGAGTCCAGGAGGTACAGAGTGGCAGGCAGGCTCGAGGTTAGGGCTGGCAGTATAGTCAGGCAGACAGGTTCAGAGTCAGGGCAGGCAAGGGTCAAAACTGGGAGGACTAGCAAAAGCGAGATAAGGAAAAGCAGGCATGCGGGGAAAAACACACTGGTTGACTTGACAAGACAAACTGGCACAGAGAGACAGGAAACACAGGGATAAATACACCGGTGAAAATAAGCAACACCTGGAGCAGGTGGAGACAATCACAAGGACAGGTGAAACAGATCAGGGCGTGACAATATTAGGTTATTCAATTATTGCATCTGAGCTCCTAGAGTGTGCGGCTCTCTTTTTCTTTTCAACGTAGAACAAGCAACACATAGCACGCAGACAGAGCAATAGCACAGAAAGCAACAAAACTAAATCCAGAAAAGCAACCTCTATGTCAACAGAGCCTGTGCTTATTATCGGATGTATTAAGTTACAAAATCCGCCATTTTGGATATTATGTTTATGGAGTGTTAGAGACCCCACTGAACAATTTGGAACATGAATAGTCATATTTGTCTTGGTAAAATATATCATCACCCACTATGGGCAACACAAAGTCTCTAATCCAGATACACAGTATGCTTTATCCTGTATTTGATTAATTTTGTATGACTCATTTATTCAAGCCTGCAAGTCACCAATGTGAATGTTTTGTAAACATTACACAGTGATTTTTATCTCCTCTCCTCTTGTCTCTTCTCCTATCATATAGTTAGTGCCATGACAGAACAGCCCTCCTTTTCCTTATCCTCTCCTCCGACCACTTCCCCACTTCCCCACCCATACCATCTGCACCCATTTGATTTGATCTCTACCTCCCTTCCACTGCATTCCCTTTCTATCTCCCTCTCTGCATCCATCCCTCTTCTCTTTTTACAGCCAGGCTCCCTCGGGTGCTAATCCTGTGTGAAATGTTTCAGGAAAAGAGGATTATGTTGTGGAGCTGCATGGTTTTGGGGAAAGTTCACTCACACTTGATTAAATTAATCATTGTCCTACAAAACCCCTCCTGGTCAGTCCTTTGGATATTTGTTCAGATAAATACCAGTTCCTAATAGGCTAATACAGCTTTAATTGATTCTGCTTATTGAAGGGATTGTATTGTATGTATGCTCTCCGTGCACACCAGGGGAATACCAAGCTACTTAGAGTGACAGTGTTGTCTATAGTGACAACTGATTTGTAGTTGTAATAACAAAAGCTGTTGCATGTGTTTTGCATGTGTTTGAGGTTCTGGGACACTGACTGACTGCTGTGTTCCATACTCTCATCAGTATTGATCTATGGATGTGTCGAACTGTCTTTCACAGGCTGTTTAGCACGGTGAGGTGTCAGGTAGGGGAGGAGGATGGACGGACTGGGTGTGCTGTAGTGGATGCATTGTGTGGAGAGTGGGGGGTTTATGGGGCTTGAAGAGTAGCTCGTGAAGAGCGGACATGCCAGCTTTGCAGATTGGATACTTAACCTTGAGATGATAAAGATAAACATTGTCCCTCCTCCTTCTCATCCTCCTGCTCTTTCTCTGTCTCTCTCTCTCTCCCTCCTCATCTCTTGCTTTCTCTCTCCCTCCTCTCTCTTTTCTCTCACTCTCTTCTCTCCCTCCTCTCTCTCTCTCTCTTCTCTCCATCCTCCTCTCCCATCTCTCTCTCTCTGTGTCATGGCAGAGCATATGGCTGCAGAGACTGTATTAAATAGTTAATTTAATTACAGCTGGTGGTTCTTCTGGGGGCCAAGCATAGCCTGACAACTCACAATAAATGTTCTGCTGCTCTGTCGTTCGCTACATACTTTAGTCTGAGACTGCCACCATTGAAGTCGTTTGTGGTTATGAGGGGCACGAGGGGCAAAGTAATCAGCGATTTGATCATCTCTTACCAACCAGAGTATCAACGCCAGTGACAAATTATCAAACCGCCGCTTTACCCACGTGTGTTCTGGCTCTGGCCTAACCCAATCGGTGAAGGGTCTGGGAAGTACTCAAATCCAGACTCATTTGGCGTAGCATTTGGCCGGAGAAAGGAGTCTGGGTAGCCAGGCAAGGCCAAGCAGCCAGCAGTGTACGCATTATAATTACTATGGCGGACCAATTACTCCTTAGCAACAATTGGTACACCACATGAGTATTAGGATTATGGCTGCCAACACTCCTAGTGTCATCCACTGTGTATGGTATTATAAGGTTGTATGCCCTTGTAGTGAGGGAGTGATGAGAGAGAGACATGTCCTCTGCATCATGCAGAAGACAGAGGAGCCTAAGAGGGATATGTGTACAGAGTCGCTGCAGTGCAGGTTTAGCATTTTGACAAATGGCCGACTCTCCATCTCATCTCTCACGTCTCCATGGATTCATCACGTTACATCATGAACTTCTTGCTCAGCAGACATTCTGACTGAGATGCCTTTCAAGTCAGACTGCTCTAAGAATACCAGAGCAGAGGTCTATTACATAATGTGTCTACAGAAAGAGCTTGTGTCATGTCCCCTCAATGGCCCGCACCTGAATATGTCTCCATGCATCTATGCATCCATCATTGATTTCCCCTCTGAATAGAAAATGCATTGGGGCCACAGAGAATTAGCAGGCTCTATGAATTTGGCCATGTGAAAAGGGGAGACAGAGTGTATATTTGTATCTGTGTGTGTGTGTATATGCATGTGTGAGAGAGAAAGAGTGTATGCATGCGTGTTGTGCATGTGTGTGCATGTGCGCGTGCGTATCTGTGTGTGTCATAGCCCATGTGGAAAGATTTTTAGGCAGGAGGGACTTTTCCATCCCCTGTCTCCCTGGTTACATCTCTCTTTATCTGTCTCTTTTCCCATTATCATACAACACATCCACTCTTTACTCAGCACCTTTACAGATGTCATGGCAAACACCTGGCCTTCTATTTGAGCCCATAGAGAAAGATATTTGAGCCCATAGGAAAAGATATTTGAGCCCATTGGAAAAGATATTTGAGCCCATAGAGAAAGTGGGCTGGGCTGCAGGCAAACCCACGTCCCCGGACTTCAGAGCACGTGATTTATTTTCTTCAGCTACTCATTGCAAACATGACATGACATCTCTATTATCACGTGTTGAGCATCAGTTGAGTGCCTCTGAGTCTAACCGAGTGTGGACATGATTACCGCCTTACATTGTACTACGCCTCAATGTTAAGGGGCTGCCTGGAGAATCTGCAGGTCTTCGGTACATCTCTGAGCTAGGTGGTGTTGGAGAGAAGTGGCTTAGCGGAACATTTCTCTCATAAAGGGATATCCCAAGTCATGTACCACTGCCTTTTTCTGTCTGCCTGCCTGCCAAGCCACACAACCTGTAGGGCAGCCATTTTGGGATTGAGCACTGCACTAATTTGCTGTGCTGTAGTTAGTGAATCAAGTGCAGCTACGATACTGTTCAATTTTGACTCTATTTACAAGCAAAGGTGCTTTGCTTGGCCTGACTGTGTGACTGCCTGTGGTTCACAGAGCTCGTTATCCTGCTCCTGCCGAGCTAAGATGTCTGCAGCAGTGGTGGCTGACCCAGCCAATTAGAGATGAGCACACTCTGTTTCTGGTCCAAGTGTTTCCCTATGGGCTTAGCTAACCAGCTTAGTTACTCACAATAAGTCTGGGATGGGGATGAGCAGGTAAGAGCCAGGCTGCCACACACATCCCTGGGCTAATCTTCTGCTGTCTTCTTAACCTGGCACACAATGCCAGCCTTGGAGGGAATGAGCCAGCAACTGGAGGGTTGCTGGCACCAATATCTCAGGTGCAACCTACTAAACTGCTCATTGGGCGCTGCACTGTGGCTGCCCTCTGCTTCAGCTTCTCCAACCTAATGTGTGTGTGTGTGTGTGTGTGTGTGTGTGTGTGTGTGTGTGTATATCGCGGGGTTGGATAACAGCAGAAGACAACTTTCCATCTCATGCGGACTAATAAAGTATATGTTATTCAATCTTTCTGCTTCCCTACAGTAACCCCCCACACACAATGCTGAATCCTTCCCGAGCACAGCAGGGTAGGTCGGCTCATATGCCTAATGAATTTTGAAGGATACATTAAAGTCTTGTAAAGTCCTAAACTACTTGATTCACCTAGATTATAATTGTAAAACGTATTTTTGATTCATCTCAGGTAATAGGATTTAGAGAGGGATTAAGATGAGAAGAGCATTAGGAGTGTCCACAGCCAGAGAGGAGACATTTTAGGAATGGCCTCATCTGAGGCTTTGGATGACTCAGATTTAATTTCTCACCTCAGTGTTACATCCAAACAAACAAGCAAAGTCTGAAGGAGCGCTGCACCAAGCAACACAACATTATGTTGTGAAGAGACTGTGTGTGTAGGGGTGGGGGTTGAGCTCTCACCACAATCCCTCACTCTCCTGAAGATGTCCGCTGTACACATGCCCTCGGGACGCTTTTTGCTCACTCAACAATTAAATGCATTGGGGGACGATGGACTCTGCCATTTTAGAATGTTCGCAAACGATTGCCTTCTCCTGCAACAAGACATAGAAGAGAGAGGAGCAGTGGCCTGTGGTCAAAGAGAGTAGCAGAGTACATTTGTGGTTGCTGTACAGATTATTTTCTCTTGTTTGTCTCATCTAAATGATGAGAAGCACGCAGCCATATTCATTTAGAAATGTGTTATTTCAGTCCAAACCTAAAGATAGATCAGTAGACCTGGAAGGGACGTGTTTAGGAACGATCAACACACTGACGCTCACAATGGAAAAGCATAAGTGAGTGAGTGAGTGACGCACATACTCCTTCACTCCTTGTGAAATCTCCAAAGGCTGCCTGCGACAAAAAAATGACTGGAGCAGATATGGTCATCACAACAACGGCTAACCCTATTTCAGGCTTATCGGGCGCACTGCAGCTACAACGATAATTGGAGTTTCCTCTGTCAGTCAGTCAGCCAGTCTGTCAGTCAGTTAGTCAGTCAGTCAGTTAGTCAGTCAGTCAGTTAGTCAGTCAGTCATGCCTGAGAGAGGCTCCAGGATCTGTCTACTCTGATTGCTGTCTTTAGTTCCCCCTTCACAATGGCGCTCGGCTAACGAGCAGGTTGTAGTCAGGCTCAGATCTTAGGCCATTGAAGATGATGACGGTGATATAATACCACATTTCCCTCATCATTATTAACTAGCGGATGACAGCATTAGAGCTGCAGAATGAATCCAGCCAGCCAGCAGGAGATGGTACTGATTGATTGACTCAACCACATTATTCTTATTATTATCCTAGGCTGTTTTGGTCAATCTGTGCCAAAGCTAATGAGATAAGAGATGCATTTGAAATGATTGCAAATAAAGACCTTTTAGTGTTTTGATTAAGGCTGACTGCGGAATGAACAGTGCTGTAAATGCTCTCTAATTCCATCATTTTCTCTTCATGCAGCTGCCTGCTAGGTTGCTAACATCCTGATGTGAGTGTTAGGTCATGTTCTCTCTGTTGTGATATGTTGATGTGTTGTGGTTGGAAGCTGAAAGGGGCATGCTTGGAGGGGGAGCGACTCTGTCACTCTGTCTGAAGACGTGTCTCCTGAGGTCAGGGAAAGTGCCAGGGTTTGTGCATCACTGTGGTTCTCTCTCCCCATGTTCCTCACAGCATCTATGCTGGTATGCTTTCCTTTGTTTCTTTTCTCTTTTTTCCCCTTTTCAGTTACTGAGCACATGACAGTGCTCTTGCGACACACAAACATGACTTCACTTTTACGGAGACATGAGTTGACAACAGGCCTGGGATTAGGAGCCCCTCCCCGAACCATACTGAACAACATAGTCTACTTAAGTCACACTTGTTTTTGGATAGAACTATAAAACAGATCTGTCTCTCGCCAGCAGAGTACTGCGGTAGAGTGTGTGTGCGCGCCTGTTTGTCTGTGTGTGAGGAGAGATGGGCCAGTTTTGTTATCAGTATGTTACACTGTAGTGGATTGGGTGGATAAATGTGCTCCATTCATGTGTGAGTGTAATCATACTGAATCCTTTTGTTGATCTGAGCCAGATGCTAAGCAAGGCTCCTCACTGGGATGGGGTCGGTGTGTATTTTACTCTCCAGCTGTATCTGACTCCACTGACCCACGAATGACATAACAGAAGGATGGACCGCCTACAGCAGAGAGACACAGAGATGGAGAATGAACAGAGGCAGAATGAGTGAGAGAAAGAAGGAGAAGAGCAAACTAGAACAGATGTTGGAGTTGGAGGGATATAAGTGAGAGATAAGGAGAGAGATAAGTGAGAGATAAGGAGAGAGAGAGAGAGAGAGAGAGAGAGCGACACCATGAGTCAGCATCCTGAGGGTAACCCTCTCCTCCCTCTCGCCCCTTCACAGATACTGGGATCCTCTGTTCTTTTCTCTCCTCATGTTATCATGGTTGTGGAGCCGTTAAGCCTGTCACTCTTCTGCTGACTGCTGCTAATCATGAAGCTGAGAGGAGCAAGGTCGTCCCTCCTCTGCAACTCTCCTGGGCTCTGTGGCACAGCAGGGAGGAGGGATGGGTGTAGCTTATGGTTGGTTAACTTTAATATGGATGCAGCTGTGACCGTGTGAGCCCACTGGCCCTTGACAGCTTTTAAATCAGCAGGCTCTGCAGATACTGCTATAGGTTGAGGCTCTGGCCTATCCTAGGGCCTTGCACTATATTAGATAATGTTGCTGCTGCTGTAGCCTACACCCTGTGCTGATGATATAAGTGCAGATAATTAATTTACAGGACTGGGGATGTGTGAAGTCCATAGCCGTTCCTACTCCTACACAGGCTCAATTCAGACACCATTTACTATCTGAGTTGCAGCTTGACCCGCATCACACCTACAGTACCACTGTCTGAGAGAGAGAGAGACACCAGGAGCCCAAGGTGCCCTGGGCCAATTTCTCCAGAAAAAATAGACATCCAGAGCTGTGAGGTTAGAAGCAGTGGATGGATGACACCTTGGGGGCAGCCTGACACCTCAGTGGAGTAATGGTGGGTGCAGAGGTCATTCAGGTGAATGTGTCCCAGCAGGCCTGGGGAGACAGAGGACCCATGCGTTTGACTGAGCACAGGGGATCTGAAGCACTGACACCAACAGCCCACCATTAATTACATGATGGAGTGCTGTGTTTTGTGATTGGGCCTCACCGTGGCATGGAGCTAGCATCTGCCTCACAGGGATGAGCACCACAGTGTTAGAGCATGTTTCACAACACACACTGCTAGGCTAGTAAATGCCTTGATTCCAGAAAAGTCCTCAGCCATATGGAGGAAAGGAATGTGTGTGTGTGTATCCTCTGCATTACACATAGCGTTGCAAAATTCCGATTGCTTTCCCTAAATTCCCAAGTTTTTCAGAAATCCAGGTTAGAAAATTCCCTGTATTGGGAGGGAATAAGCAGGAAATCTGGAATTCTTCATTCAGGATTTCTGGAACACTTGGGAATTTTGGGAAAGTTAGTGGAATTTTGCAACCCTAATTACACACATTTGGGACTTTGCCACATTTTAATCTATTGAACAGTAAAAGATTTTCACAGATTCCTCCGGAACATTCATCACGCACACTTGTCCCCTGTTCCCACTGATTAGTACTTGTATAAGTGTGCCCTTTGGTTTCCGTTGTCTGTTGATTATTGTTGCTATGTCCGTTGGTGCGTGTGAGTACCTGTGCTGTGTGTTTTGGCTTTTGTGCCATTGTGGATTGCACAGATGATTACGGGTCTCGTCTCGTGCGATAATCATTGTGCGCTTATATTATTTATTTGAGGTAATCCTCGCTCTTTTGTTTACGTTTCAACCCTGTGTTTTGTATTGTGTTTGTTTGGTCTTCGTCCCCGTGCCCTAACACGGCATGCCATAATTCGGGCTTAATAATAAAAACTATTACGCATTCCTGCGCCTGTCTCCCGATCCTTCATGCCAACGTGACAAAGATGCACACATCTAGGAGAAGGTTTTTGCCAAATGGAGAAGATTCCTTGCTCACGTGACATACTGCATGTAATGGTATATGGTGGACAGAGACTAAACCTCCGGACACCCTGTCTTGTCAGGGGAATCTTCATTATGTAGAATTTAGATAACAGAATAAATGACCTCCCTGGAGAATTCCACATGCGTTCGAGAGATGTGGAACCATAAGCTACATACTGTAGGTGTGTCTTCAAAACAGACCAATTAGGGGACTCTGATATCTGTTACTCTTTTATCCAGTGGCAGATTCCTGAGCCCTTCTCTCAGATGCTTTTGGATGTGTGTGTGCGTGTGTGTTTGCATGTGTATTTGTGTGCGTGCTTGTGTGTGTGCTTCCATGAGTTTGTGGACACTTGTGTGTGTTAGTTAAAGTGTGGAGACTCTGAGTCAACCACCCTCAGTGCTCCTCCTCTCCACTGGTATCTGCCCTGAGATGCTACAGGCTCTACAGATGATTACTGTATTGCTGATGCTAAGAAAAAGCAGAAAATAAATGTTAAAAAATTCCTGGTATTACCCTTCCATTTGTGAGTCACTCACTCAACTCCAACCAATATGAGGATGAAAGCCTTGTGTAATTAACAGGGATACAAATTGAGAGGGTGACTTAAAAACTGATAATCAAAGGAACCTATCTTTTTAGGAATCATACCCCAATTGATACACCTCAAAATTATTCTGATTCCTTCAGTTACTTCCAATAGTGTGTATGGTAATGGTAACATTCACTCTAGGTATATGTAAATGGGGATAATGGAACATACAGATATAGTTGACTGAGAAAGTAGTGGGAAGATGAAACACCACATAGGAGGAAATGTATAGGTACTGTGACAGTACAGAGAGATGCAGAGAAGGAGGGAGTAGAGACGAGAGAGAGAGAGAGAGAGAGAGAGAGAGAGAGAGAGAGAGAGATAGCTGGAAGACCAGGGAATGTGAGGTGAAGTTCAATTATTTTCATTTGTCCTGGCTGGCTGCACTCACTCCAAATACACCAGCATACAGGGCTGATGGGTACTATGGAGGCCATTGAGTCTCCACCTCCGAGTATACAATGACTCTGTTATCTGTGAAGAGGAGGAATGAGGTTCATCTCTGATGTGACAACCTCACTAACACCATCTGACAGGACCGAGCAGGCCACAAAGACTGCATTGTATAGCCATGGGGTTGGTGTGTGCGTTTTTGTTTGTTTGTGTGTGGTGTGCGTGCGTGCATGCCTGCATTTGTGTGTGCATCCGTGCGTGCATGGATTTGTGTGTGTGTATGCGTGCATGCGTGTGCATGCAAACAGCAGGAGCCTCTCAATAAAATAACAAAGTAACACATTAATTACATAGTAAGTTGAATCATTCTCTGTCATATTCTAAGTACCGTAAATTCTTTGACATTTTGCTGAAGGGAGATTATGCATTGCAAGTCTAGATTGTGGCCTGGTATCAACTTTACCCTTCAAAGTATTTGATGTTATCATTACCTTGGTCTTCAGAGAGATGTGACATATAGTGTATGGGATGTATTTTAGACTGTTTATATGGCCTGTTTCTTTGGCATTTCTCTGAGGGAAGACTTGCATGGACTACAACCAAATTCTGGGACAGTTTGGGCTGGGGCTGGCAGATTGTGCCTCTGTTCCCCTGTGTGTCTGTGAGCCTGGACCAGCTGTGATTTGTCCCTCTTTAGAGCTGAAGAGTGGACACACACAACTTTTATCCTGAAAAGCTGCCCCCATAGGGATAGTAATTCCTAAATCATGCCACATGGCATGCAAAAGAAGGGTTGATTTATGGTAACATCAATCTTTAGGGGAAAAATATAGGTCAAACTGAGTATGATGAGGATATTCCTAACAAGTAATCACTGGTTTTTATGTTATCACTGGTTATGTTTATGTTTATGTTGTCACTGGATTTACTGTAGATGGTGTTTGTCATGACTTGTTCTGTTATAACGGTTAGTTAGGTAGCCAAACATTACATGACCCATTCCACTACAAGCATTTTTTCTAAGAACACAAATAAATATTTAGCAACAATTTGTAATTTTGGGATGTGTTCATTTTGACCATTGTTTGATGAACAAGGAGATAAGGTTGTAGATTATGCAGAAATTGTCCCATAACTCATATTTATTCTATTACTCTACCTATTCTACATCTCCATTGCTATCGCCAGCTAATTGCTATCACCAGCTTTGTCTACTGTAGAGGGCTGTTTCTTTCTGAAAGGATGTATTAGTATTCATAGCCATGCATACAGAGTTGTGTTGAGTGGAGTTTTGTCTGCCCGGCAGAGAGGAGAGAGAGGGAACATGATGATTACTGAAGCTCAGCGCCAGTCGAGCCATTTCAAAGCCACTTCTCCCTCCACTGCCAGCCTGGAGACGAGGCTCACATCCAAGACACTGAAGATCTGGTCTCTTTTCTCTCTCTCCTCTCTCTTTATTCTCTCTCTCTCAACTCTTTTTTCTCTCTCTCCTCGCATCTTCTCCGACACCCAGCAAACTGTCCTCTTCTTTTACAGGATGACTCTCAAGTTCCTGTCTCCTTGCAAGCGCTATATGAACTTCCTCTGTTTTTACAAAGACGTTAGGGGGTTGGTTAGAAGAAGCGCTATCTCCTGAGGTTTTCGAGACCTACCACTTCCTTTGGAAAAGGTGTTGTGTTGGCCTATGCTTGGTTGTCATTGAAGCTGTGAGTGTCTAACAATTGTATGCATATTATATGAAACCTTGTTGTCAGTTGTATTGTGTAGATGAGGTGCATTCACTGGAGTGACTGATGGAATGGGAAAGCATATTGTTTGTCCTCTAACCTCTTGTTTGACCTCTAACCCGTTGTTTGTTTTCTAACCTCTTGAAACTGAACCTCTTGTACATTTGTCGTGTAATAACACTTTGTGTCTCTGTCTCTGTCTGCTCAGGGAAGGTTCTGAACACGGACCTGCGCCACTACCTCAGCCTGCAGTTCCAGAAGGGCTCGTTGGACCACAAGCTGCAGCAGGTCATCCGGGACAACCTCTATCTGCGCACCATCCCCTGTAAGTTTCCTCAACCTCTGCCCTGAAATGGCACCCTATGCGGGCCCGGGTGAAATGTAGTACACTATAGATGACAGACGCACCCATCAGTGTCTCTCTCACACACTTGAAAATCACCATGACAACACAAGCAAAGACATCCTCATAAACCCAGACGTTGCTCCAAATTGCAGTCTGCGATTACGGTCTTTTATGCAAAAGCTTCTACTTTGAGTGGTTGAATATATAAATCAATCTGCAAATTAGATTAAATCTGAATGACCTTTAGAGCCGTCAGTTAAGAGTAGACGTGGAGGTGCTATCCTCTTCTCAATGGTCATAATAGCTGTGTTCTTAAAGTAGGAAAGGATGTTAGGTTCTATTAGAAGGGACGATGAACATGCATGAAGAACAGAGACCTTATCTCCAAATTACTACATTATTATGTAATTACCACACACATTAAGTGACAAAATTAAGAGCATAATATTTACCATTACATTTTTCCAAAGGAGAGTCTCTAATAAGAACAGTAACATGTTTGAGCCACACACAGTCCCACTGTTCCTCAGGCTATGGCAGACAGTTCTGCATGGCACTGTCACAAACGCAAGCAGAAGTGTGAAATATTTCCGGGAAGTAAGCAGCTTACCTCTCATGTATATTTACGTTTTTGGAGAGGAGGAATATTTCTCCCACTATCACTCCCTTCTCTCAACCAAATCAAATCAAATCAAATTGTATTTGTCACATGTGCTGAATACAACAGATATAGATAGACCTTAGCGTGAAATGCTTACTTACAAGCCCTTAACCAACAATGCATGTCACATTCTGATCTTAGTTCTTTTGTTATGTCTTTGTTTTAATATGGTCAGGGCGTGAGTTGGGTGGGTTGTCTATGTTCCTTTTTCTATGTGGTGTTTTTGAGTTTGGCCTGGTATGGTTCTCAATCAGAGGCAGTTGTCGTTTAGTTGTCTCTGATTGAGAATCATACTTAGGTAGCCTTTTCCCACCTGTTCCCACCTTTTCCCACCGCCTCACCTTCTTCCACCGCCTCACCTTCTTCCACCGACGAGCGTTACAATGAAGTTTTAAGAAAATAGAGCTAAGAAAATATTTTCTAAATAAACTAAAGTGTAAAAAAAAAGTAACACAATAAAATAACAATAATGTGTCTATATACAGGGGGTACCAGTACCAAGTCAATGTGATATTTCAGTTGTTATTTTTTTATAAATGTGCAATTTAGAATTTCCAATTCTAAAAACTTGTTTTTGCTTTGTCATTATGGGTTATTGTGTGTAGATTGATGAGAAAAAAAAACAACTGCATCCATTTTAGAATAAGGCTGTAATGTAACAAAATGTGGAAAAAGCCAAGGCGTCTGAAAACTTTCCGAAAGCACTGTAAATACTGTATGATGTGTTAGCAATGCATTACTCTGAATCAAAAGTATTCTGTTTATAGCTAATATCACTGAATCAATTTTAAATCAATACACTGAAAATGATCAAAGTCAGATATAAAAATAAAAATAACTGGATTTGTCTGTCCTTTTCTTGTGTGTATCACACAGTTCCTGTAAGGCCATGCTGTCCTTGTGCTTTTGAGAGCTTTCTAGCACTTTGGGTTGATAATGCTCCATTACAAAAACCAAACATCACCCACTCCCCTTGGCGTGACCAGGGCACAGCAACATTATGGTCTGTGAGTGGGCCACGAAAGATGGTACAAACAAGAGGGAGAGAGAGAGAGAGGGAGTGAGGGAGAGAGTGCTCGCAGGTCCTTGTTGTGTGCCTTGATAATCCCTTGAGTCTTCTTCATTGGGTCGCCTCCATGTCCTCTAGATGGTAACACAGGCGCAGCACAGGCTGCTGAATCTGACTTTCCTGATTGAACTCTTGGTAACATAAAACCATTGAGTTTAGTTTTTGCGTGAATATAGTTCAGTGCCACACTAAAGTAGGCTTGACATTGTATTCTGATGTCACGTTCTGACCTTAGTTCTTTTGTTATGTCTTTGTTTTAGTATGGTCAGGGTGTGAGTGGGGTGGGTTGTCTATGTTCCTTTTTCTACGATTTGGGATTTCTGTGTTTGGCGTGGTATGGTTCTCAATCAGAGGCAGCTGTCAATCGTTGTCTCTGATTGAGAACCATACTTAGGTAGCCTGGTTTCACTTTTGAGTTGTGGGTGATTGTTTCCTGTGTCTGTGTTTGCACCATACGGGACTGTTTCGATTTTCCTTTCTTCTTTCACTTTGTTATTTTGTATTTTGTGGTGTTCAGTTTTACATATTAAAATTAAAAACCACACTGCGCATTGGTCCGATATCTCTTACTCCTCGTCAGAAGAAGAGGACAAGCGTTACAGAATCACCCACCACCAAAGGACCAAGCAGCGTGGTAACGGGCAGCAGCAGCGATCTCAGGGCTCCTGGACATAGGAGGAGATTCTGGATGGCAAGGGAACCTGGGTACAGGCTGGAGAGTATCGCCGCCCCAAGGCAGAGCTGGAGGCAGCGAAAGCCAAGAGGCGGTGGTATGTGGAGGCAGCACGGCAGCGCAGTTGGAAGCCCGAGAGGCAGCCCCAAAAATGTCTTGGGGGGGCACACGGGGAGTGTGGCTAAGTCAGGTAGGACAACTGAGCAAACTACCCGTGCTGACCGTGGAGAGAGAAGGACCGGGCAGGCACCGTGTTATGCCGTGAGGCGCACGGTGTCCCCGGTGCTGCTCAGCGCATCTGGTCTCCAGTGCGTCTCCCCAGCACAGCCCAGTGCGGGCTATTCCACCTCGCCGCACTGGCCTGGCTACGGGGAGCATTCAGCCAGGTAGAGTTGGGCATGCTCGAGACCTCCTGTGCGCCTTCACGGTCCGGTCTATCCAGTGGCAGCCCCCCGCACCAGGCTGTCTCCTCCCTACAGGTGCTCCCTTCTGTCCTAAGCTGCCAGAGTCTCCCGTCTGTCCTGAGCTGCCATAGTCTCCCGTCTGTCCTGAGCTGCCATAGTCTCCCGTCTGTCCTGAGCTGCCATAGTCTCCCGTCTGTCCTGAGCTGCCAGAGCCGCCCGTCAGTCAGGAGCTGCCAGAGCCGCCCATCAGCCAGGAGCTGCCAGAGCCGTTCGTCAGCCAGGAGCTGCCAGAGCCGTCCGTCAGCCAGGAGCTGCCAGAGCCATCCGTAAGCCAGGAGCTGCCAGAGCCGCTCGTCAGTCAGGAGCTGCCAGAGCCGTCCGTCAGCCAGGAGCTACCAGAATCGCCCTTCACTCCGGAGCTGCTGGAGTCTCCCGCCTGTCCGGTGCTGCCAGAATCTCCCGTTCGTCCGGTGCTGCCGGAATCTCCCGTCCATTTGGGACCCGTGGCTATGGTCCCCAGTCCGAGGTCGGCGGCGAGGGACGCCGCTCTAAAGAGGCAACGGAGGCGGTTAAAGAGGCGGAGAAAGACTATGGTGGAGTGGGGTCCACGTCCCACGCCAGAGCCGCCACCGCGGACAGACACCCACCCAGACTCTCCCCTATAGGTTCAGGTTTTGCGGCCGGAGTCCGCACCTTTGGGGGGGTGTACTGTCACGTTCTGACCTTAGTTCTTTTGTTATGTCTTTGTTTTAGTATGGTCAGGGCGTGAGTGGGGTGGGTTGTCTATGTTCCTTTTTCTATGATTGTCCCTGATTGAGAACCATACTTAGGTAGCCTGGTTTCACTTTTGCGTTGTGGGTGATTATTTCCTGTGTCTGTGTTTGCACCACACGGGACTGTTTCGATTTTCATTTCTTCTTTCACTTTGTTATTTTGTATTTTGTGGTGTTCAGTTTTACATATTAAAATGGACACTTACCACACTACGCATTGGTCCGATATCTCTTTCTCCTTGTCAGAAGAAGAGGACAAGCGTTACATCTGAGGACTTTGTAAGAGACATACCATGGCCTTGAATTACATGATCATCCTGAATTATGGCTTTAACGTAATACAGATCTTTAATTTAAAAAAATTGACAATCCTACACACTTATACATTTTTTAGCTATAACCCATTTTCTAGCATTAAAGACAGCTAATGCTTGCAGTCAGGCATTACTGAGACATCAGAAGTTCAGAGTGTCTCATCTTCAAAGTAAGTGCTATGGCCACAAAAAGACTGATGCTCCTCGTTTTTGCAATGCTTTCTTCCCTCTGTATTATTTGACAGCGAATCCCAGTGGCATTTTCAAGTGCCAACATGAAACAATGCAAAAAAATGCCATGTTATTTTTCTGTCCCTCTTTTTCTGAGTGAAACCGCCTCTGATGTCTCTGTTGTGGTGTGTGTCTTTGTCTGTGGCTGTGGCATCCATGCAAGCCAGGTCTTTAAAAAGTAGGGCCGCAGTATTTGAAAGGGAGAGATTATGAAAGACTTGTTGTGGCGCCAATTTGGGTCCAAGGTAGACAAATGTTCATGCATTCTCATTGTCGCTCTCACACATACATACAAACACACACACAGAGGCATGCACACACAGACACGTGCACAAACACACATGCACACACACACACACACGCGCACACACAAACAAACACAAACACACATTGCCAAGAGTTCCACTGCTGAGGGAAAAGTGATTGCTTCCGATGAACGTGACCATGTGAATGACTATGCATAATGGCAGGAAATGACTGTTCTCTGTGATAAAGCGTTTATACATTTCTCTTGTCTGCTAAATGAACTGCATTTCATTTTCATCAGGAACATTTATTATCTGGGGAATTTGTTTGAAAATTCTGCTCCCACAGCTCATTTGAAAGTAACCGTAAATTAACTATTGACTGTGTCAGGATTATTTTTTTGTGTGTGCTAAAATACTTTCTGCTTTCAAGTAGATACATAGCACCCTCAAATGAAAGCATAGTTCGTCCTCTTTGTCTTTCCCTCAACAGGTTGACAATGGAATAATTACAGGAGCAGTAATATTGATGTGACATCTGGATGATGCTGCAGGCAAGATAGAGGCTTGGCAGGTAGTGGTGCCCTCAGTAATTGGGCCATGGGGGACATTTTCTGGGACCAAAGCTTTCATGGGGAGACAGAAACAGACATCCTGTTAATGAGAGAATGCTGTGAACTCCCTGATGCTCATATCACACAAGCACCATGTCCTTTTCTTTTGGTTACATCATCTGTGATACCGGTGGCCCTCACTCCATGTTTCCTAAATCAAATCAAATGTTCTACCATTTGTATCAGTGTTCATGGGCTCATTCTGTCTTAGGCTGTCGTTGAATTCTCATATGCTCATAGGTGTGTGTTTGTTTGTGTGATTGACAGGCACCACACGGCTGCCAAGAGAAGGGGAGGTGCCGGGGGTGGACTACAACTTCATCAGCGTGGGAGACTTCCGTATCCTGGAGGAGAGTGGCCTTCTGCTGGAGAGTGGAACCTACGATGGTGAGTACTCACTAAGGAAGCGTTCAATAATGAATTGATTAATAAGCTTAGTAGTCAATTGCATTGACCAAGGCTAAATTGATTGGTCAGGGGAACATGATTAAGAGGCTTGTTAGAACTGAAACCTTTGATCACAAGGATACTCAAGAGCCCTTGTGCTGCTCTATCCATTAAGAGCTCTTTTAATCTGTAGAGCAGCAATGTGCTGGCCCACCTGATCACCACTCTCAGTAGATCTTTCAAACTGCTGAACCCACTACTGCAGAGGAGGAGCTATTTACTCATGTGATGATGGCCCTCTCTACCTATTTTATTTATTTAACTAGGCAAGTCAGTTAAGAACAAATTCTTATTTACAATGACGGCCTAGGACCAGTGGATTAACTGCCTTGTTCAGGGGGCAGAATGACAGATTCTTTACCTTGTCAGCTCGGGGATTCAATCTAGCAACCTTTCGGTTACTGGCCCAATGCTCTAACCACTAGGCTGCCTGCCACTCCTATGAGGGGAGGCTGTGTTCATTGCATGCTTCCAAAAACTACTGGCAGCTACTGGATATCTTTAAGTGGGTTTCCATCATTGGGGTATCCTCTCAGACAGAAGAGGAGTCCTCTTCTTTACGAGGGAAAATCTGCTTCATTTTTGCCTCAGTGGTGACACACTGAACTTGGCTCATGTGTGACCTCCTGTACTGTAAGTAACCATAGCAAATGCTGTTATAGCTCGGGGATGATAGTTCATATTGTCACTGAGAGGAGAATAGAAATATGTTTTATCTGTAGAGTTGTTGACACAAGGAAGGCTGTTTCTGGGTTTTCCTGATACTCTATGTAGTCCATTACAGTTGAACGAGTTCTTATCAGTTGTTTTACTTTAGTTATACTACAATGGCACATTAAGTACTTACCCTGTATTATGGGGTTGAATAGTCTCAGAGTATTTATGTCGTGAAGGGATTGGAGCCGGGGATTTTTTTCACATTGTTTGATGATTATGGCAATAACATGATAATCTCCTCTCTTTAAGCTGTCTTTCATACACCAAATCCCAGCTGTCTGCTGTGGAATCAGAATGGAATGGACTCAGTCTTTGAATGTCAGAGGCGCACCTCTGGTCTAGTGGTTGGCCCATATCACTTATCCTTCTCTGCAATGTCTCTCCTATTTCCTCCCGTTTATATTCCGTGTGATGGAGAGTTTAAAGATGAAGTCAAATCCTCATCTGGAGTAAGAGTCTTACCAAGCAGCAGCACCGCTTCTATGAAGGGGTTTGGCACTGGCAGGTCCTGGCTGTTGACAGTCTTCTGAGCCCTCTGATGTGATGCTCCCTGAGGTTCCCCTTCCTGTCAGTCAACTCACAGCTGACAGACGCAGGTCAACACTGACACCTCCTCACACACACTTTGAGCAAATCGCAGCCCTGTTGGTTTGGGGGAAATACAGAATTGAGATCACATACGGTAAGAAAGGAGCTGCAGGATTCAGGAGCTGCCAAGTCAAGGGACAGCCACCCGCGACTGTGAGCTTCCCTTCATCTCTCAGCTGCAGCCAGACCTGTGGGTTTTTCTGCACCTTTACAGGCAGCCAGATAACACACGACACAGAATGGCGTTTAGCTGGGCTGTAGTAAAGCACACATTCTGAATGATTTGATTAGTCTAGAGAGAGAGAAGAGGACTAGGGATAGATTTATAGGACTTCAGCCAAGTGCCCAGAGTCAGCTTTTCAATGGCAAGCTCTCAAATCTGTACACTAGCAGTGTTTGGCTGGGTGAATATATGTGTATTGACTTTCCAAGGCTCTAGGCTGCACTTTGCTGTCCATTGAAGACCCTGATAGTGGTAGGTCCTCGACAGAAACATGTATGCCTGCTGGGCATTTCCACGTAAAAGGAACCATGAGCACCAACATGTGAAGTTCATAGGAGCATATCAAATTAGGTGTCAAATGTACATTTTTGTCATTTAGCAGACACTCTTATCCAGAGCAACTTTCAATAAGTAGTAAGTGCATACTTTTTTGTACTGGTCCCCAGTGGGAATTGATCCCACAACCCTAGCATTGCAAGCACCATGCTCCACCAACTGAGCCCCACAAGAAAGCTAAGAGTCTATGTTTTGGGGAAATTAAGGCATAGATTTATTTAATTTTTTTAAATGTTCCATCTTAAAAATTAGGCATAAGTAATGGCTTTGATTACCGGATAAACAGATGCAAAAGGGGCCTTAGAAAACATCTACCATAAAAAGTCTTAAATGGTATCAGAAATACGTCCAAACACAATAATGTTGATTGCAAGACAACTGGCAATGAATATCAACACTTATATTTAGTTTTAGAGAAATATTGCCTTGTGCATTGTAATTCCGTTAACAAAGACCCACATATCCTCATGAGGAGGGAGGATGATGAAATCTTACAGAAGTAACAGACCTACCAATTGGTTATAGTGATTTTACTGATATCAATTTGGTTTAGGAATTTTTAAGTGATTCAAACTCGCAATTCTGTTACCAAATTGATAACGGAATCACTGCAAATGAATTGGCTATAATGGGAAATGATAGTAGCCACAAACGACAGTTGGGTCGCCTGCTACTGTCCTGCCTCCCACTGGCATACTGTTATGTTCAGCTGGTTACTGTTTTCTTTCACTTTCTGTTATCTGGTGGTCAAACCAAGAGTGTTAACAACCGTCTGAGTCTGGACAACCTCTCCCTCTCTCTCACTCTGCCTCTCGTTCTCACTCTCCAGTTAATGTCACCTCTCCCAGCTCTTACTGACACCTACCCATGAGCCCCCTCTCCTTCCATTTACTTTGAACAGCATCATCCCCCACTGAGCATCTACCGACACCAGACATCCATGGACATTAAAAAGTAGTTGAAATGTGGTCAGTCCACCCGGGCCTTAGTGTTAACGTCCACAGACAGACCAGACTGGACCAAATCTGAACCTATCATAGACATATGTTTCACAAGTTTGGATAGCACCTTACTGTACAGTGAGTAGAGCACATTAGAGTACAATACAATACACTACTGTACTGAACTGTACTCTACCCTACTCTACGCTGCTGTGCTGTAGTGTACTGCCCTGTACTGCTTTGGTTACTGTAGCTCAATAACCAAAATAGATTTTTCAGACTCAAGGTGCCATGTCATAGCTGATACCCCATTCTTTCTGCAGACATCTTTCAATCTTAATTGGGAACTGCCCTACTGGCACGGAGCTGTGGTCTCCCTGCACTATGAGTAAACTCAGGACAGCTGTGGAGGTCATTAGATAGTGGAATGATATTTTTATATTTATATGTGCTTGAACTGTATCCTCTTTTGCCATAAAGAGTATACTGAGTGAGTGTGTGAAAAATGAACACGACCCAGTTCTGCTGGAGTAGCCTGCTGTATTCGAGCCCTCTAGTTTATTTTATGTCCTCATTTTTAGTGCCCATACATTTGACTAGCCCAACTGACTTTTAGAGTATGTTGTAACCATATTACTCTTCAATGTGATCCTTAGCTAATCTTAATGGTGTTTCGAATAGCCCATTAGCCATTAGCTGCTATAGCTTGCATCCCTGCTCTCTGGCTGATTTGTACTGCTGTGCCAGACAGTCAGAGAACTAGCACTATTATCCTCTCTCTCTTCCCTTACTTCCTGTCATCCCTGGCCCTGTTAACCCCCCACCGCCACACAGACCACACAGGCCCACCCAGTGTCGCGCCAGACCTGCCCTGCCCAGTGAGCTGAGGCCTTTCCCCTCTCCCAGGCGGTGCTGCCGGGATGCAGTTCGTGCCAGGGTGACCCACAGGGTCCCAGGTTTCATGACACAGCCATCTGTGCCAGGCTCTGAGAGGGAGTCTGTCTGGGCTCAGCCCTCACTCCGGCTCTGCTCTTCTGTGTGGTTCAGGTCTGGTCAGGCGGCACAGCACAAGGACAGCTGCCCAGAAATTAACAACGCAGATAGGTCGGCGCTGCTGACATCACTGTTACTAGGAAATGGGAAAGTCTGTCTAATTCAAATTATTCTCAAATGTATTTTGGGCAGGGAATCCCACTCATGATTCTGATTTCTATGAGAACATATGGGCCTGGAGCAGTGGGATGATTATATCTTGAGTGGATGGTCAGGGGGCCGGAGCATAATTGCAAGTAATTTGAAGATTGCAAATTGACTGCAAGAAGCCCAAACAGGTATAATACTAGACATAATAATTTTATATTTACTTACTTTTGTATACGATCGCATACACTGAGTGCACAAAATATTAAGAACACCTGCCTAATATTGAGTTGCTCCACCCCCTTTTGCCCTCAATTCGTCAGGGCATGGACTCTACAAGGTGTCGAAAGCATTCCACAGGGATGCTGGCCCATGTTGACTTCAATGCTTCCCACTGTTGTGTCAAGTTGGCTGTATGTCCTTTGGGTACACATGTGAAACTGTTGAGCGTGAAAACCTCAGCAGCATTGCAGTTCTTTGACACAAACCTGCGCCTGGCACCTACTACCATACCCCATTCAAAGGCACTTAAATTGTTTGTCTTGCCCATTCACCCTCTGAATGGCACAACATACACAATCCATGTCTCAATTGTCTCCTTTAAGCTGTGTCCTCCCCTTCATCTACACTGATTGAAGTGTATTTAAGAAGTGACATCAATAAGGGATCATAGCTTTCACCTGGATTCACCTGGTCAGTCTATGTCATGGAAAGAGGAGGTGTTCTTAATGTTTTGTACACTTTGTGTATATCTCTCTATTATGCTTGTGAATACTTTGGAACAATTCTCCAAAATTAAAATCAATTGGAGCTGATTTGTTGGTGTTTTTACAGTCTTTTATATCCAACAATAAAAATGTAAAAATAAAAACATATTATAATTGTTTAGCTCAGAACTTGGCTGGCCGCCAGTTGGGAAACCCTGGACAGACTTCAATGTATTCAGTACTTTACAATGATGTATGCCTTGCTAAATGCACTAAATTCTCTAGTGGGTTGAGTACATGAATTTAGTGGGTTGAGTACATGAAATCAGTGGACTGATGCCTAGCATGTACTGTGGCTGTTTCTGACTCCTGTGCTTTGCCTTGGTGCATTTAGCAAGGAATAGATCAGTGTAAAGTACTGTATACATTGAAGTCTGTCCATGTCTATTAGTGTATATTTGTATTTGTTTTATTTTAAGAACAGATTTCTACCCCAGGCAAACCCTCCCCTAACCCGGACGACGCTGGGCCAATTGTGCACTGCCCTATGGGACACCCGATCGATCATGGCCTGTTGTGATACGGCCCAGGATTGAACCAGGGCCTGTAGTGATGCCTAGCACTGAAATGCAGCTCATCAACATGACATTTGCAATGTTTATGTCAAACAAACCACCCCCTCTCCTTGTCAGCTTATAAAACAGTTTAATATGACAAATAATAGCAGAAATCTCCTCTGACTTGTCACTTTCACACACCCTCACTTGCCTGACGCACATTTACCAGGGGCCGAGAGATATGTTTGTAATTAATACGTATGCTATAGCGTCTGGCTGATGAATGTCAGGGTGGCACGAGACAGATGACTATTAGCTAAGTGGCCCCCAATCTCTCCCTGCTATCGCTGTGCCACCAGGGTTAATGAAGCCATCTCTGACAAACTGCTGTGAGGGAGATGAGCACAGGAGCATTAATACCATACAATTTAGGATTACTATCGTAACCCCGGTTCCCTGATAATAGGAGTGAGATGTGTCACATTGGGATTCACTCGGAATCACTAATCAGGTGAAGAACCAATCACACATGTCTGTCGAGACAGACAGGTTCAGTGGCGAATGAGCCCCTCCCACTATTGCCTGTTTCTGTTTATTTGTTTTTTATTCGAGAATGTGGAACAATGTGTCTGTTTGACACTTTTCATTAACTCATGCATAGCAGTTCTTTATATGGACTAAAATAAATGTGTTCATATAGACAGAATATTATGTATAGGCTATATACTGAATTTTTATCTGTTATGAAAATAGAAGGGGCTCCTGAGTGGCGCAGCGGTCTAAGGCACTGCATCTCAGTGCTAGAGAGATGACACTACAGACCCTGGTGCAATTCCAGGCTGCTCACAACCAGTCGTGATTGGGAGCCCCAAAGGGTGGTACACAATTGGCCCAGCATCATTAGGGTTTGGCCAGGGTAGGCTGTCATTGTAAATAAGAATTTGTTCTTAACCGACTAAGTTTTAAAAAAAGGTAACATGGAAAAAGGCCAAAATGTGGATGTTTCAATTAAAAAAGACTATCACATGTCTATGGAAATGTGATTTTAGAGACACAAAGTAACAATAGGTTATGATTAAAGGGTTAGGCTGTAGTGGGCCCTCATCATCATCATTATTCACATCATTCTAATTAAATCAAGTCACAATTATCAGCTTTGGTATTGACATTAGTGAGCAGGCTTTCTGAATGAGGAGAGACACATGGTTAGGCCTACCAACGGAAAGAGTCTGAAAAATAAAAAATATTTTGAAATTTGGACCACAGAAAACCAAAGTTTATATGAAATGTCTGCCTTTTGCCCTACATTTTAACAAGTCTAATAAGTTAATTTAATATAGGACAACATCACAAAATCTATTCATCTTATGTTGTTTCATTTAGTCTCATTATCATTTAGGCTATTTCAAAATAACAGAACACCATATTGTTAATTGACACTATAGGCTATTATGCTAAAGATCTACGTATCTGAGATTCAAATTTTAGGCAAGGGCATATTTTAAAACTATTTTGATACTCACCTCATGTCTTGATAATATGAATGAGAATGTAGTCAGTAAATCAGCATTTGTCCATCTCTCCCATTGTTCCCATTTTCAATAAAAAAATATGCATGAGCAATTCATAAGACTATAACATTGGAATGTTGTAAAGTGCTGTCCTACCCTGGCTGGCGAGGAAACTCAGGTGAAGCCATTGAATAAAATGAATTACAAGGAAATAAAGCTTTTTAGCTTTTGAACCAGTTTTTTAATGCTACAGTATAGGCCTTCATTTTTAGCCTGTATAATTTCAACTATACTTTCCGTAAAGTATGAGACATCAAAATGTTTTAGAAAAACCTTGTGAGCTGTGTGTCATAACAGCTGTTATTTACTGTTATTCTGAAAATGATTTTCTCAATCAGCTGATGATTGTTGAAACAGGGCTCAAGTTCAATGTCTAATTTCACAGATAAATGCTTATAATATTGACAGGCCATCGACACTGCCATTAATACAAGGGACGATTTTATATAACACGATTTTGGACTACTAAAATGTTATTAGAATGTATACAAAATACGGTTCTAGTTTTAGGAGGTCATACTTAAATGTAAAATAATAATAGGCACACAAACTAAGGAATACTATTTTAGTATTCTATTATTTTAAGATTATCACCAAGACAGGCAGACAGTCCAGACAGACAAACAGTACAGTAGGCTAAACATAGCAAAAGAAGAGAATATTTGTATTATTAGAGATTATTTAAGAGATTTAAGAGAATCAATGCAAATGTATGCTGCTAATGAACAATAACTAGGCCCAATTCATTACCATTGAAACTATCCTCTTTGAACTGCCAGATCTGAATAAATGGATTGGATGGATGGCTTCGATAGTCCAGCAATCGTATTGCAAGTCGTGCATATGCTAATAATCCAAATATTCGGTTTAAAACGATCTTTCACTGCTACCCTCAGAATTCATTATTCTTAGAGGAGGTCAGAAGAAGCTGCATTGGAACCCAAATGGATCCTCTCTGTGCATGGAAAAAATATCCTGGTGCATGAAGGCTACACCCACGGGAAAGACAGACTGCAGATAAGTCCTTCTGGAAGTGGACTGAATATGATGTTTCCAATGCAGAGGTCACAGAACCCTCACTGATGGGGTTATCGCAAAGTTATCTGGAGAACACAACCATATCCCGGACAATGCTCAGATTTGCATCCGAAAGGTGACGATAATGGCCTGAAGGTGAAAAGCCTGGAGACCCAGGATGAAACCGATGAAATTGTGGACCGTGGTAACACTGCTTGCCTGCGTCTATTTGAGGAGAAAATACATTCTTTAAAACATTTTTTTTTTTTACTAGATATAGGCCTTGATATAGTATAGACTGTTTTTAGCCTTCAGCCTTTATATAATCATATGAACTAATTTCTAAACAATTGTAACGATGTTCGTCTGAGGAAGAAGGAGTAGACAAAAGCGCAGCATGGTACGGGTTCATATTGCCTTTAATTAACTGAACACTAAATATAAAAGAACAAGAGAATAAATGAAAACCGAAACAGTCCCGTATGGTGCAAACACTGAAACGAAAAACAACTACCCACAACCCATAGTGGGAAAACAGGCTGCCTAAGTATGGTTCTCAATCAGAGACAACGATTGACAGCTGCCTCTGATTGGGAACCATACTTAGGTAGCCTGTACCCACCTGTGTTTGTGGGTAGTTGATTCCTGTTTTGAGTTTTGTCACCTGATAGGACTGTTTCGTTGTTTCACCTTTGTTATTTTGTGTTCAGGTTAATAAAGTTAACATGGACACGTACCACGCTGCATTTTGGTCCGATCCTTCATATTCCTCATCAGACGAGGAAGAGAATCGTTACAATAATATTCTGCCCATATGAACACATTCATTTTAGGCAATAACTGAACCAATTTCTGTAGACTATATACAGTTGAAGTCGGAAGTTTACATACACCTTAGCCATAAATATACCTTAAAATATACCTTAAATACATTTAAACTCTGTTTTTCACAATTCCTGCCATTTAATCCTAGTAAAAATTCACTGTCTTAGGTTAGTTAGGATCACCACTTTATTTTAAGAATGTGAAATGTCAGAATAATAGTAGAGAGAATGATTTATTTCAGCTTTTATTTATTTCATCACATTCCCAGTGGGTCAGAAGTTTACATACACTCAATTAGTATTAGGTAGCATTGTCTTTAAATGGTTTAACTTGGGTCAAATGTTTCGGGTAGCCTTCCACAAGCTTCCCACTATAAGTTGGGTGAATTTTGGCCCATTGAGGCAGGTTTGTAGGCCTCCTTGCTCGCACACGCCTTTTCAGTTCTGACCACACATTTTCTATAGGATTAAGGTAATGTGATGTCCACTCCAATACCTTGACGTTGTTGTCCTTAAGCCATTTTGCCACAACTTTGGAAGTATACTTGGGGTCATTGTCCATTTGGAAGACCCATTTGCGACCAAGCTTTAACTTCCTCACTGATGTCTTGAGATGTTGCTTCAATATATCCACTAATTTTCCTTCCTCATGAAGCCATCTATTTGGTGCAGTGCAGCAGTCCCTCCTGCAGCAAAGCACACCCACAACATGATGCTGCCACCCCCGTGCTTCACGGTTGGGATGGTGTTCTTCAGCTTGCAAGCCTCCCCGTTTTTCCTCCAAACATAACGATGGTCATTATGGCCAAACTGTTCTATTTTTGTTTCATCATACAAGAGTACATTTCTCCAAAAAGTACAATCTTTGTCCCCATGTGCAGTTGCAAACCGTAGTCTGGCTTTTTTTTTTTTTTTTTTTACCCCTTTATCTCCCCAATTTCGTGGTATCCAATTGTTGTAGTAGCTACTATCTTGTCCCATCGCTACAACTCCCGTACGGGCTCGGGAGAGACGAAGGTTGAAAGTCATGCGTCCTCCGATACACAACCCAACCAAGCCGCACTGCTTCCTAACATCCAACCCGGAAGCCAGCCGCACCAATGCGCCGGAGGAAACACCGTGCACCTGGCCACCTTGGCTAGCGCACACTGCGCCCAGCCCGCCTGGTGCGCGATGAGACAAGGACACCCCTATCGACCAAGCCCTCCCTAACCCGGGCGACGCTAGGCCAATTGTGCGTCGCCCCACGGACCTCCCGGTCGCGGCCGGTTACGACAGAGCCTGGGCGCGAACCCAGGGACTCTGATGGCACAGCTGGCGCTGCAGTACAGCGCCCTTAACCACTGCGCCACCCGGGAGGCAGTCTGGCTTTTTTATGGTGGTTTTGGAGCAGTGGCTTCTTCCTTGCTGAGCAGCCATCCAGGTTATGTCGATATATGACTTGTTTTACTGTGGATATAGATACTTTTGTACCTGTTTCCTCCAGCATCTTCACAAGGTCCTTTGCTGTTGTTCTGGGATTGATTTGCACTTTTCGCGCCAAAGTATGTTAATCTCTAGGAGACAGAATGCATCTCCTTCCTGAGCGGTATGACGGCTGTGTGGTCCCATGGTGTTTATACTTGCGTACTATTGTTTGTACAGATGAACGTGGTACCTTCAGGCATTTGGAAATTGCTGCCAAGGATGAACCAGACTTGTGGAGGTCTACAAAAAAATAATTCTCTCTGAGGTCTTGGCTGATTTCTTTTGATTTTCCCATGATGCCAAGCAAAGAGGCACTGAGTTTGAAGGTAGGCCTTGAAATACGTCCACGGGTACACCTCCAATTGACTCAAATGATGTCAATTTGCCTATCAGAAGCTTAAAGCCATAACATCATTTTCTGGAATTTTCCAAGCTATTTAAAGGCACAGTCAAGTTTGTGTATGTAAACTTCTAACCCACTCGAATTGTGATACAGTGAATTATAAGTGAAATAATCTGTCTGTAAACAATTGTTGGAAAATTGACTTGTATCATGCACAAAGTAGATGTCCTAACCGACTTGCCAAAACTATAGTTTGTTAACAATACATTTGTGGAGTGGTTGAAAAACAAGTTTTAATGACTGCAACCTAAGTGTATGTAAACTTCCAACTTCAACTGTATGTGTTTAAATAGATTACCAGTCAAAAGTTTGGACAAGTTTGGACACACCCACCTATTCTACATTGTAGAATAATAGTGAAGACATCAAAACGATGAAACAACATATGGAATCCTGTAATAACCAAAAAAGGGTTAAACAAATCAAAATATATTTCATATTTGAGATTCTTCAAAGTAGCCACCCGTTGCCTTGATGACAGCTTTGCACACTCTTGGCATTATCTGAGCACTTGTTGGCTGCTTTTCCTTCACTCTCTTGTCTAACAAAAACTCAATTGGGTTAAGGTCGGGTGATTGTGGAGGCCAGGTCATCTGATGCAGCACTCCATCTTTCTGCTTCTTGGTCAAGTAGCCCTTACACAGCCTGGAGGTGTGTTTTGGTTCATTGTCCTGTTGAAAAACAAATGATAGTCCCACTATAGACAAACAAGATGGGATGGCATATCGCTGCAGAATGCTGTGCTAGCCATGCTGGTTAAGTGTGCCTTGAATTCTAAATAAATCACTGACAGTGTCACCAGAAAAGCATCCCCACACCATCACTCCTCCTCCATGCTTCACGGTGGAAACCACACATGTGGAGATCATACGTTCACCTACTCTGTGTCTCACAAAGACAGAGCGGTTGGAAGCAAAAATCTCACATTTGGATTCATCAGACCAAGGGACAGATTTCCACCGGTCTAATGTTCATTACTTGTGTTTCTTGGCCCAAGCAAGTCTCTCTTCTTATTGGTGTCCTTTAGTAGTTGTTTCTTTGCAGCAATTCGACCATAAAGGCCTGATTCACGCAGTCCCCTCTGAACAGTTGATGTTGAGATGTGTCTGTTACTTGAAGTCTGTGAAGCATTTATTTGGGCTGCAATCTGAGGTGCAGTTAACTCTAATGAACTTATCCTCTGCAGCAGAGGTAACTCTGGGTCTTCCTTTCCTTTGACGGTCCTCATGAGAGCCAGATTCATTATAAAGCTTGATGGTTTTTGCGACTGCACTTGAAGAAACTTTCAAAGTTCTTGAACTTTTCCGCATTGACTGACCTTCATGTCTTAAAGTAATGATGGACTTTGATTTCTCTTTACTTATTTGAGCTGTTCTTGCCATAATATGGACTTGGTCTTTTACCAAGTAGGGCTATCTTCTGTATACCACCCCTACCTTGTCACAACACAACTGATTGGCTCAAGCTCATTAAGAAGGAAATATATTCCACAAATTAACTTTTAACAAGGCACATCTGTTAATTGAAATGCATTCCAGGTGACTACCTCATGAAGCTGGTTGAGAGAATGCAAAAAGTGTGCAAAGTTGTCATAGAGACAAAGTGTGGATACTTTTTGGCTACTACATGATTCCATATGTGTTATTTTATAGTTTTGATGTCTTCCCTATTGTCACGCCCTGACCATAGAGAGCCTTTTATTCTCTATGTTGGTTAGGTCAGTGTGTGACTTGGGTGGGTAATCTAGGTTGTTTTATTTCTGTGTTGGCCTGGTATGGTTCCCAATCAGAGGCAGCTGTTTATCATTGTCTCTGATTGGGGATCATATTTAGGCAGCCATTTCCCCACTGTGTTTTGTGGGTTCTTGTTTATGTGTAGTTGCCTTTGAGCACTCCATAGCCTCACATATAATTTATTCTTTATTGTTTTTTGTCCGGTTCACTTATAATGAAAAACTGTTGAACCGATTTCACGCTGTGCTTTAGTCCGAATGTTCTTACGACGGTCGTGACAACTATTATTCTACAATGTAGAAAATAGTAAAAATAAAGACAAATCCTTGAATGAGTAGGTGTGTCCAAACTTTTAACTGGTACTATATATTTTTTAAAATTAATTTATCTTTATCTTTAACTCTACATTGTTGGAAAAGGATCCGTAAGTAAGTTAAGTCTACACCTGTTGTTTACGAAGCATGTGACAAATACATGTTATCTGATAAGATTGCTTGATTATCATCCCTAATGTTTTCCTGAACTTTCCAATACTTTTCTGATTGATTTCAATCACTCCCAAGCATACTTCCTTCAGACTGAAAATGTTCATTACCTGATTTTCCATATAATGTGCTCTACCTTTCAATGGGAATAAGATAATGGCAGTAATGGCAAGATAATGACAGATTCAGGTCAGATTCTAAAGATTAATCAAAATATTTTACACATTTGTTTCTGATACCGCCAAGTGTCCTAAAATAGGGAATAAGAGATTCAAATTGCTTGATGGTCCATGTTAATAAAATCTGAAATGTATATATCTGTTTAATATCATGTATGAATAAATTTGACTTTGTGACTCTCCACCCCCGTTCTCAGATGGGCATTGCGGCTCGCCCAGTGATTTTGTTTTACAAAAGTGTCTCCCTCAAAACTATTAGTGACTACCACGGCCTTATAAAGAGAAAAAGCTGTCTTTTGAGCATTTCTTCTATAACAGACCTATTTGTAATGTTTAAATTGTAATAGGTGGAGATCAAAGGTTTGTAAGATGAGAACAAGCACAGTTCAAATGAAAAGGAGATCAAGTTTATAGAGAGTAATACATTTGCTAAAAATCCATATTTCCCAGTGGCATCTTTCCCCGGTTCTTTAATTAAGCTGCTTATGAATTATGAATAGACTCTGTCTAATCATACAGTAAATGTTTGACCTTAAAATAAAAAATTGCCAAAACATCATTCCATAATGCTCCCATGAACAGATTTAGATCTGGAAACTGCTTAGCAAACAAATAAACATAAACATTTTGGGCATCTCGAATCAGTATCGAATCAGTATGTACATAATTCATTATCGTAATGAAGGTTGAATAATTATGTTTTCTGTGCATAAATGTAGTTAGCCAGAGTGTTCAACCGCTAGTCAGAGATTGATCACCCTATGAGCTAAATTAGCCAATGATTTAACAAAGTTAAGCTCCTATACGATACTGTTATCTTCACTGACTATTTATAGGCAGTATCACAAGGTTTTTATTCACCAGGAGAAAAACACTTTTCAGAGATCGTTAATTGGGGGGGGGGGGGGGGGCACAGCCAGGATGAGAGGTTCTCCCGTTAAACAGATCACACTGTTCATGGCACGCTCATGTATAATGGAGGAGTCTATAGTGGTCACATGTAGTTTACGATGGGTCAATCAGTAAGGCTTGTCTGAATGGCTAGCTCGCGTTAACTTCATACAGTAAGCATAATATAATTCACATCGTTTCCTATTCTACGGGCATAGTGGGAATGTATGTGATAGTGTTTACAAACGTATCATCATTAGCCTCTCCTCTCCTTCTCTTTTCTATTAGCCACGTGCGGAATGTCATTCACCTACTTACCTTATAGCCTATGAGCACAGCCCAATAATACACATTTCTCACGCTTGCTGTTTAACCTGTTATCACATTTCATTTCTGGACATTAAAACTTATCCATGTTCTCTTACATGCTGTGTTATAGCAAAATGTACTGACAACCCTTCACCTCCCCACCACCACCAGCTAAGCCCCGTCATTGGAACTCCTTTCTTCCAGCTGGGGGGTTTCCATGCCAGCTGCCGCCCATAGAGCTACCTGCCATCAAAGCATCTGGCTCCTGCGGATCATACTTCGGAGATGAGGCCACTCCCTAAACAATTTTAATAAACTTTCATATTGCATTTTGCCGCTGTTGTTCATTCAGTTAAGCATTAAACACGATTGAAATGTAGGACCGTGTTTACAAGATTGTGGTCCCATTACTTTACCAGTTCTTGTTCAGATGGCCTCAATGCACAATAACTGCCTATGTCTTACCAGGGCTGCATAGTAGCTACAGGGATGGCTGAGAAAAGGGAACTTGTTAGACACATCTCTCTATCTGACCCCTCCCTCCCCCCTCTCTCTTTCTCCCTCCCTCCCTCCCTCCCTCCCTCCCCTCCCTCCCTCCCTCCCTCCCTCCCCCTCTATCTCCAGGTAACTACTATGGGACCCCCAAGCCCCCAGCAGAGCCCACCCTGGTGCAGCCTGACCTGGTGGATCAGGTGCTGTTTGATGAGGACTATGACAACGAGGTCCAGCGTAAACGGACCACCTCCGTCAGCAAAATGGACAGGAAGGACAGTGTGGTCCCTGAGGAGGAGGACGATGATGAGAGGCCACCTCTGTCCAATGGCCTCCCAGGTCAGTACATTTACATTTACATTTAAGTCATTTAGCAGACGCTCTTATCCAGATCAGTACATCTCACACTCAAACCCCTTCTCCTTCCCTTTCTCTCTTTGCTCAGGATAGTCCCCTTTTGTACATCTCTTAGTCCTTTTTCAAATATCTTTCTACTTTTAGATGTACATTATTATGACTATGGACTATATCATATTTCTACTCTATAACATAATTCTGCTCTATACTATACATATTGACCTATGATCTAGGAGCTGTGATCACCTTCCCCATTATTCCCAGTTTGTGCTATCTGTCTGTTTGTGTTATCCAACCATGCTCTGTCTATATAGCCAGACACTTCCCACACCAAAGCCATGCCTAAAGCACATCCAGTATCAGTAACACCTTCTACTGTAGTGCAGGTCACCTTGGAAGGCAGCAGTCTTCTTACCCTAAGACAAGAGACTCCATGTGTGTGATCAATCAGGACTCCTCTCTCAAAGGATCTGGGCTGTCTTTGATGTGCCCAAGGATAGCCTGATTCCAACAGAAATGGCTTACAAGTCTTTTTATGTCAAATACATCACATTTCTGCTGTACTGCAGTCATGTTGGGGTTGTTCTGAACGTTTCATTCCTAACCAACCATATATGGAAACAATTATGAACAGGTCAGAAGGTTTATGGAAAAAGTGATTGCAATGGCCAAAACTCCTGACTGAACTTCCCTGGTCTCTGTGTTGAAGACAAACCCTGATCCCTGCCTGACTTCCTGTATGTGTCTAGTGCAGTCAGTGTGGTGTGGGCTCTCAGGCTCTCACCCTTCTGTGAACTGTCTCTGATGACCTCAGCTCTCCTCAAGGCTGGCTATGGTGCATGGCCAGTCAGAACATCCGCAGATCCTGTGTGTGTGTGTGTGTGTGTTTGTGTGTGTGCGCATGTACATGCGTGGATGAAGTCAGATTAGCATAAGCGGTTGACGTCAGACTCATTTGCCAGTTCCTCCCCATCCTTCAAGCTAACAAGTAAATAAACAATCTGTTGGAAATACCAGCAAATCCCATGGATGTAGTAGTGTGTTAACTATTTACTCAAATACAGAAGCACATGCACAACCTTGACATGCTCATGGGCTGCCTGTATCAGCTCTGTGGTATACACTAGAGGAAGCTGTTTTGTGTTGAGCCTCATTGTATCATATGCTTGTGCAGAGGTTAGCATTACACAAAAACAGTCCCTCAGTTAGAAGACCCTTGGGTATAAGTTTCATTTGGCAGCTTTTTGTACCCTGGAGAGCCTTTGTTGTCTATGCTCATGTTGATTGTGATGCTTTTATTGCAGTTCTCATTAAATGAATAAATAAAAAGTATAGAAATAACTATAAAGACAGTATTATTGTACCAAATAGCCTCAAGCTAAAATGTACTTTTTACTGTGAATCCTCTGTTGCTACAGTATATCATTGAAACCCAGGGGGTGTACACACATATGCATAAACACACTTATACGTACATGCAAATGCAAAACAGTGCCTTGGTGAACAGAACACACGATCTCTTGCATGCAAATCCTTTACCGATATCAAACCCTCCTTCCTCCCGCTGCAGCTGGGAGAACAGGATGAGGCTTGAGGTGTCCATGCAGGACTAACCTTCTGCTGTTTCTCTCGCACTCTCTCTCTTTCAGAGCATAAAGAGGGGGCATCATGGAGGAAGGCGGTGCCCAGCTACACCCAGTCCAGCAGTGCAATGGACTTCCGTACGTGGAGCTCTCTGCCCCGCGACGACAGCCTGGAACCACTGCCTCTCAACTGGGAGATGGCCTACACCGAGACGGGCATGGTCTACTTCATAGAGTGAGTACTGCAACAGCACCCGTATATCCACTCAGGGACAGGACAAAGAGACATCCTTGAGTCGACTGAGTCCTGGTTGTTTAAACTCTGCTACACTGTAGATACAGAGAGTTCAAGGCTCCTCCCAAAGAATGCTGAGTTTATGCTTAATAGAGTTTCATGCTAAATAATTCAATAAATGACAGAAATGTAGGTAATGGTTTTTTAATGACATAAGACACTTCTGCTCTGGACTGAATGTTGAATGTTACGTTACAGGTTATGCAATAAATGACTATACAGTATCTGATCAGCATCGTGCAAAGTATCATACAATTGTTGGTTAGATTAGTGAAGCACACAGCACATGTGTTACATAAGCCATGTCGAACAGACAGTGGATTTAAGTTAGTTAGTTAAACAAGTCAAGGCCTGGACTGGTGTGGGTCTCTTTAAAATCCACTCATATTGACTCAATGTTTACTCCAAAACTGACAGTCCTAGCCTACATAATTGTTGCAAAAGTGTTTCTAGTCTGAGCTCATTTACTTGGTGGTTTCTCTTCAAGAAAACGTCAACAGTTTTCCTGACCAATCAATACTGTGTTTTAGGAATGATTGAGTATATATAGCTCTCCCAGAGGCCCTTGAGTTGTTTGAGAACAGGCTTCCAGCTGATCTTGTCCGAAGTCACCACATGTCATAATGAATACTGTGTTTCAGTTTTTCCCTCATTTGAATACAAAGCAGAATGAATTACTTGGTCAAGAAGTTATTTGTAACTTGTGTAGCTTTGTTGGTGGGTACATGACTGTCTATCTTTCCACTGATGCAAATACCAGTGTCAGTAGCTGGCTCGGGTTTTTGAATGTTTCTCTTATCTGCCCTTCACAGTCACAACAGCAAGACCACCACCTGGCTGGACCCCCGCCTAGCCAAGAAAGCCAAGCCCCCGGAGAAGTGTGAGGATGGAGGTAAGGCTTCAGGACCTTAGTGGAACACACAGTACATGCGTACATAAAGCTCTTACAGCTACCACTACTACTACTGCTACTTTTACTACTGTACTAGTACACACATGCAGTTTTACACATGGTTATGCCCCCCAGCCCCTGCCTTACAGCATACTGTGCATTATTTCACATATACGGACAGCTCATCAAATATAAATGACTGCGTTTCTATACAGACAAGATTGTCTGCATCCTCTGACATGATGGCATGTTCCTTAATAAATGCCTCCAGCTCAGGGTAATGTGTGCTACTTATACAATGCCCTCAGAAAGTATTCACACCCCCTCTTTTTCCACATTTTGTTGTGTTACAGCCCGAATTTGAAATGGATTAAATTTAGATTTTTTTGTCACTGACCTACACAAAATACCCCATAATGTCAAAGTGGAATTATGTTTATTTTAATTGTATTATATTTAATAAAAAATTAAAAGCAGAAATGTTCTGAGTCAATAAGTATTCAACTGCTTCATTATGGCAAGCCTATATACGTTCAGAAGTACAACTTTACCGAACAAGTCACATAATAAGTTGCATGGACTCACTCTATGCAATAATTGTGTTTAACAGTATTTTAGTTTAGTTTAAATGTATTTGGCTAAGGTGTATGTAAACTGTATGTAAATTTGACATTTCTGTATTTCATTTTCAATACATTTGAAAATAATTCTAAAAGCATGTTTTCACTTTGTCATTATGGGGTATTGTGTGTAGATGGGTGAGAGAAAAAATATATTCAGGCTGTAACACAAAAAAATGTGGAATAAGTCAAGGGGTTTGAATACTTTCTGAAGGAACTCTATGTATGATGACTCTTCAGCTTGTTTGCGTCACTTGAATGCCACAAGTACCAGGAGTGCCCACTCGTTTGCCTGTCCATTCCCAGGGTGTGTGGCTGTGATGTGGGCTAAGTGTAGGGAGAGAGTGAGGGGTACGAGGGAGACACAGGACCCTGGTCGGTTGTTTCTAATGGATTTTTAAAGGCAGGCAGAATGCTAGTTGGTGTGCTGCCTCTGAAAAGCAACTCCAAAGCTCTCTCTTGCGTGAAGAGCGTTTTTTTTGTGGGCTTCATGTGCTCGCAAGGGTTTGATGTACAGTACAGCAGCCATTCCAGCCAGGCTGCCTGCGAAAACTGCAAAATGTCAACGGGGGCTTTTTTCATGCCCATTTTCTCATGCTTAACATCCCTGGTCGGAAGAAAAGAAAGCAAACTTGTTATTCGTCTTATACCTGGAAACTCCAGTATCGCCCAACTGTAATGTGTGCATAAGCATTTTGTCTCGTGTCTGCTGGTCTCTTCTCATCACTATGCCCTGTTATCCTGCAGTACTGTACATTTGCATGTTTTGTGTGATAGTAGTTGAACACAATGCATCTCTTCCTGTATCCACAGAGCTTCCGTATGGCTGGGAGGAAATAGAGGACCCACAGTATGGAACATATTATGTAGAGTAAGTCTGTTCACTCTGCCACCACATGAATATCTGATATATTCCCCAGCAATACCATAGATCATAAACTAACTATAGGTACAGTATACATTATATATAGGCAGCAGGGATACCATGTGTTACTAGACATGGGGTGGCAGGGTAGCCTAGTGGTTAGAGCGTTGGGCTAGTAACCGGAAGGTTGCAAGTTCTGTCGTTCTGCCCCTGAACAAGCAGTTAACCCACTGTTCCTAGGCCGTCATTGAAAATAAGAATTTGTTCTTAACTGACTAGCCTAGTAAAATAAATTTCAAAAAATAAAAAATGTGGTGTACTGCTCCGGAACCATAAATTTGAGAACAATACTATTCCATGATCAAGACTCTTGTATTGATTTTTCAGTGGGTGGTAAACAGAGCTCTGTTGGTAACATCACATTCACCCAGGTGAAAACACAGCAATGATTGTGAGTGTTTGCGAGACATCTCTGAAACCCAGCCATTATAGCAGCAGTAGGTATAGGAGGAGGGTTGTGAGAGTTATCAAGGAGGGAAGGAGGGGAAAGGTGGCTATTTTGATGACAAGGAAATGAAACGCTTGCTTTGTTTTATTACTGGTATTACACAAGGGTCCCTCCTAGGTAGAGGCTGTGTGTGAGAGAGAGGAACCCATACTGTTTGTTTCAAAGGCAAACGGACGGGGACGTTTCCCCGCCGGTGTTCCAGTTCAAAACTCTGTGGAAAACAATGGCTTTGTTATGCCAGAGGGACAGACTGTTTACATTGTGAAAAACAAGAAAAAGTAGTCAGGAGTTCATCTCTAGTTTTATTCAACTAACATGGAATCACTGGTCACTTTAATAATGGAACACTAGTCACTTTATAATGTTTACATACTGTTTTACTCATGTCATATGTATATACTGTATTCCACTCCGACATTGCTCATCCTAATAGTTATATATTTCTTAATTCCATTCTTTAACTTCTAGATGTGTGTATTGCTGTGAATTGTTAGATACTACTGCACTATTGGAGCTAGGAACACAAGCATTTCGCTACACCTGCAATAACATCTGCTAAATATGTGTATGTGACCAATACAATGTGATTTGATTGATTTGAACAGTCCAAACATTAGGCATAGACATGAAGAGGACACTAACCCCCTTGCATCTGTATAGACTTGCTATCAACAGCTCAAAGAAGAAACATTGGGAAAGCTATGTAAAAATACCTATTGTTAATGGATTGAGAATTAATGTATAGTGCCTTATATCACCCCAGTGCATTCTAAGACATGCTATAACCATTCATAACAGTGCTTTCATCATGAATCACACACAGGTGGTCTGCAGAATTCCACACAGATGGTTCAAGGGATCTTGTATGTCTCTGTGTCAGTAAATTTGTGTCTACAATTTTTAATCACATAATAGATTGTTTCTGTTTCAGTCACATCAACCAGAGAACCCAGTTTGAGAACCCAGTCCTGGAGGCTAAGAGGAAGCTGAGCCAGGAGACTACTGCCACTATCCAGCAGGGGGCACCACTTCCCCCAGGTAAACATTAGTCACCTCACTTTGTCTTCACCTCACTCCTTCTTCAGCTCTGGACAGCTTTCTTAAGGCTGTTATATATCTAAACTCAACAATGAGCTTCCATGATTGCATATTGACCTCCTACATGTTGAATTGGTTTGCAGTGGTGGAAAATGTAGCAGCCATGACCTCACTCATGGTTGTAGGAGAGTTATCATGTCAAGTGTTATCATTCATGAATAGCCGTTCAAAAGTAGCCATGTATGATCTACTCTGTGTCCAAGGGAAGGCAAGTTCTCTATACTCATGCCAGAGTTGGCATGTAAGACAAGCCACTCTTCTGCCATAAAAAACAATATGAATTAAATATGCTTTCATTACAATGGATGTATAATACATGACAGCGCAGGGAGTACAGCTTGACATTCATGTTCTGCTGCTGAGGAGTTCACAAATGGGTTGGTTGAGAGGAGGAGGGAAGGGGAGCGGCTGTGACAGCTGTTGGAACAGCACATCTTAATAAGTGCCAAGCATAACAAGACATCTCTCAACTAGTTAACTTGCTATTACTAGTGGGGAGGGACTGAGACAGCCATCTTCCCTGTGATTTCACCATGTTGTGGGTTGTCAGAAGGTTACTATGATGTAACCAAAACAATGGCAGTTGCACCTCAGGCTACCGAGAGTTTTCCAAGCTCAGAGATTCCCAGAGAAAGTAATGCAACATCGAGGCCCGTCTGCAGTGTTTACCAAGGATCTGAGCGGAGACCATCAGACCTCAACTTGGATTGACCTTTTAGAAATTCCTAAAGGTCCCTTACCAACAGTCATCTTCAACAACATGTGGGACTACAGATTCCCACAGTGCAGTACTATACCTTCTGGACCTACTGACCTTGGTCTATTAATGTATTTTGGGGTTTAGAGTTTGCAATAAAGGCATTTCACTGTATTTTTGCACGTGACAATACAACTTGAAACTGAAGCTATGTATCAGACCAGACCCTGGCTGTTTAGGTGACATGGTTACTGGTAGGTCTGGCACAATTACCATACTGTATAACCATGTAACCGACGGTTATGGATGAAAACTGTCATGAAAATAAAATAACTGTTCGTGTGTGTGTGTGTGTGTGTGTGTGTGTGTGTGTGTGTGTGTGTGTGTGTGTGTGTGTGTGTGTGTGTGTGTGTGTGTGTGTGTGGAACGTACCGCTGACTGAAAATGTGACGACCGGGCATATGTGCAGTTGAGTCCGTTTTGGCTGTAACATGGGACTCCTAATAACGTGATGAAACTTTTTTTTTCCCTCTTTTTTTTAGTCTTCTGTTGTCTAGGCAGCAACAGCACACATAGAATTCTAGCACATGCAGTCAGGAGCGGAAGAGATGAGAAAATTTGCACACAAAAAAATGCTATTTGAACAGTTATTACGGAAACGCTGCCATTTGGCTGGCCAATTACGGTCATACAAAACTCCATGATCGGCACTGCCCTTGTTGCTGGTTTCTTTGAACTGAAGGCCTATGAGATGCTCTTTAAGCAGTGTTTTGACAAGGCTCCCCACTCCAGCCTGCCTAGAGCCCTAGTAATCCCTCTGCATTTCAACTAGACTGACACTGACAGCCTTATATAGCTATTATTTATCTCCACCCTTTTAACCTCTACCAGCAGCTCCATTTTCATTCACATGAACAAGACTGTCTGTGGTCATGTTGACTGATGTCTGTGGTGAATTGTACCAAACATTATACACATCATGGCTGTTGAGAATGATTTGGGTTCCTCTGTTCTGGCCTTCAAATGCTGTCAGCATTTCATCACATAGAGATCTCTGGAGTCTAATACACACGCACGCATGCACACACACACACAAACACACACACATGTTAAATGACAAATTGGTTATCACTGTCACAGTTTGAAAAGCAAGATCCCCATGAGTTCATCATGTGATTATGTAAATAAGATGATCTTGATCCATTGAACAGGGCAGCTAGATTCCATCCACATTGTATTGAATCCCCCTCAGCTCTGAGCTGCACCATGGGCCATACAGTACCATACAGTCACCACAGGGCTGTTTTGCTCTATCATATAGGACTGGAATGTACCTGAGACAGTGAAGCGGGGAGAAAAGATGGAATGCTTCTGCTATAAAGTGCTGATAGGACAGTAAAGCCAGCGAGGTAAAAGCTCAGCTGGCCCATTTAATGCTGTATGACCCTGACAGCCTGTTATTTACTGGACTGTGTGTCCACGGTCGTACGAGGGGATATTTATGCTGCCAATGACCTCATGTTGTTCCTTACTAAAGTTATACAAGGCTCCCCTGACAAACCTCTTTTTCTGTCTCACTGGCTCTTTTGGGAGAACATGAGAAAGGGCCTTATGCCTAACTGAACAATTTCGGAGGTGTTATGTCACTGTTTGAATCAACAGCATGTTAATGAATTCCACAATTCACATCAAATTACTAAGCTACTAAAGCTGTCATTAAATATTTTGTCTGTTAATGTTTTAGGGCAGTGTTTTAGTCAACGGGACTATTGTTTAGGGCAGCTTGCTGTGTTGACCTTGCAGGTAGTTCTTGTTGCAGTGTGGTTAATTGCTGACAAAAATGCATTTCAGGATGTTCGAAGAGCTTTTAGCTATACTGTAGTGAATAATATTGTACCTAACTTGAGAGAGTTGCTATTTTTGTTAACGTTTGAAACGTCTTGAGGTTGTTACTTTGTTACGATGTTGTTGTTTGTCACACCTTATTTAGCTATGCAACTTGCTCTAACTCTCCCACTCGTACACATTCACGTTCCAGGTGAGCAGGTTGCATCAGGCTTCACCCCAGACCCATCCCAGCTGCAGGGAGAGATGTTCCACACTGCTCTGAGGAAGAGCTCCCAGGGCTTTGGCTTCACCATCATCGGGGGCGACCGCCATGATGAGTTCCTGCAGGTGAAGAATGTCCTCAGCGACGGCCCTGCCGCCAACGATAAAAAGATTGCCTCCGGTGAGTAATACACTGCTGCGCTGAGCTGTGGAGAGCCACACACTTTCACCAGCTCAAAAGACAGCTAGTGAACCTAATGAAAGGCATGATGGTCCCTATAGAGGGACTGCACTTACCCTAACACTTCCCTAAGAGATGCAATAGAAAGAAAGAGCAAGAATTCTGTCAGTTTCATTTTCAAGGGGATCATTCTGTAGCAGGACAGGTTATGGTGGATTCTGTGTGTAGCCCTGTATCTCTGTTGCACACTCTGATCTTCCTTTAGCTTTGAGGCTATCTGGGGCTCTGCATCCTCAGTAGCTTTGCTTGTGTGAGCTGAGAGACCAACATGCCTTTCCTGTTTGACGACGGTTGCTGTTCTCTGGGCTGGCCGTCAGGGTGAGATGTAAAGGAAACATACGCGTCTCTCTCCTAATGATCTGCCTGGAAGCACTGCAAGTTGAGGTCTGTTAGAACAATGGAGAGAGGGAGCAGAGGAGGGAGGGAGGGTAGGAGGGAGGTGGCAGGAAGAAGGGAGGTAAGTAGGACATGAGATGAAAGGGATGGGGGAGAGATGGGAGGACGAAGGAACGTGGAGAAGAGGGGGTGGCACCTGTTTGACAGTCAAGTCGAATAGAGGACTTTCTGATAGTGATGATCCATCTGAAAAATAATTCAGTCCGTTACAAACAAGAGAGTCACCTAGCTAACAAGCAACTGTATTGCCATAACAACCATTACATCTCCCATGGGTAAGTCTGTATATGTTTACTGTTTACTAAGGCTAGTTTCCTCTCGCTCCTCTCCTCCCTCTCTGGTGTCCCCCCGCCAGGCGATGTGATCGTGGAGATTAACGGGACATGTGTGCTGGGGAAGACCCACCCTGAAGTGGTGCAGATGTTCCAGTCCATCCCAGTGAGTCAGTATGTTGACATGGTGCTGTGCCGCGGCTACCCGCTGCCCCCAGACGTGGAGCCAGACAGTGAGGACCCACCTCCCCCACCTTCTCAGCCCCTGCAAGGGGGCGAGGTGGTGACGGCCGTGCCCCTCATCAATGGCCAGCCCCTGCTGGTGAAGGGTGATGTGCTGCACGGCTCCTCCCAGGAGCTGCACTACGTCACGACCGACGCCAGCGGACGGCCCGTGGTGGCTGCCCTGCCCAACGGGAGGCGTCCTGAGCAGGGGGGAACAGGCCTGTTGCAGCCCGAACATGTGAGTGTGCACCTGGTGAAGGGCCCAGGCGGGTTTGGGTTTGCCATCGCAGACTGCCCCCTGGGCCAGAAGGTGAAGATGATCCTGGACGCCCAGTGGTGCCGCGGCCTGCTGAAGGGAGACGTGATCAAGGAGATCAACCGTCAGAACGTCCAGACACTAAGCCACGCCCAGGTGGTGGACATCCTCAAAGACCTGCAGGTGGGGAGCGAGGTCAACGTGCTGGTGCTCAGAGGAGGTGAGTCTTGTTAACGCTGCCTTGTGTTACATAACACTAACACTGTGACTGTACTGCTGCGACATTAGTGTGATACAGTGATATCACTGTCAATGTGACCTCAACAGTATCCCTGGGGAGGGAGGTCAATGTGCTCATACTGACAGGAGGTGAGAGAGTGGATCAACTACCACTCACTCACACACACACACACACTATGTTCTGGAATCTTGGTGATGTCACTGTGTCTGCTGTAGGTGAACACGAGGGACCGTTGCTTCTTTGGCTTATACGATCGCATAGTAATGACAATTGTAGAGACCCCCTATGCAAACCAACCCACCCTTCACATGTACACTACATGACCAAAAGTATGTGGACCCCTGCTCGTTGAACATCTCATTTCAAAATCATGGGCATTAATATGGAGCTGGTCCACCTTTGCTGCTATAACAGCCTCCACTCTTCTGGGAAGGCTTTCCACTAGATGTTAGAACATTGCTGCAGGGACTTGTTTCCATTCAGCCACTAGAGCATTAGTGAGGTTGGGCACTGATTTTGTATGATTAGGCCTGGCTCGCAGTCGGCGTTCCAATTCATCCCAAAGGTGTTCGATGGGGTTGAGGTAAGGGCTCGACAAACCATTTCTCGATGGACCTTGCTTTGTGCACAGTGGGCATTGTCATGCTGAAAAATGAAATGGCCATCCCCAAATCGTCTAGAATGTCATTGTATGCTCTAGCATTAAGATTTCCCTTCACTGGAACTAAGGGGTCTAGCCCAAACCATGAAAAACAGACCCAGACCATTATTCCTCCTCCACCAAACGTTACAGTTGGCACTATGCATTGGGGCAGGTAGAGTTCTCATGGCATCTACCGAACGCAGATTCTTCCGTTGGACTGCCAGATGGTGAAGCGTGATTCATCACTCCAGAGAACAAGTTTCCACTGCTCCAGAGTCCAATGACGGCGAGCTTTACACAACTTCAGCCGACGCTTGGCATTGTGCATGGGGATCTTAGGCTTGAGTGCTGCTGCTCGGCCATGAAAACCCATTTCATATACAAAAGTCCACATACTTTTATATGTACTGTATATTGTACCTTTCACATATTCCTCGACACACCTCTATTTATGCACAGATCTCCCTGTACAGGATATACTGTATCGCAGTATATCCTGTATCCTGAATCCTGCAAAACTCTCTCTCTGTCAGGCGTTCATACTGCAGTCTGTTGCAGGCCTAGGAAGGGAAGTTACATAAGCAAGGGGCTCTGCTCTGCCTGCTCTGCTCCTGGGGAGTGAGGGAGGGGAAAGCACCCTTCAAAAGTCTCCCACATCTCCCGCCATCCTGGGAAAATCGTACACAAGTCGATGAACCGGAATGTCTTTGATCATCATCAGAGGCGGAGAGGATTTCTGCATGCTTCTATATCCGTGGCCCTTAAAGAGCCAGAGCTAATCGCTGTATGGCACCCAGGGGCCCCAGGGGTCTCCCCCTCACAGTCCTCCTCCCTTCTTCTCTCTTCCTCTCTACACTTACACTCCCACCCTCCACCCCCTCAACCCTGTCCCTCCCACCCCACACACAGCATGACCCTGCAGTTGGAGCAGCCTCCGCCTTATTCAGGCAGTCCAGCGGTGGAGCTAATGTCAGATTTAACCCTCATTAGAGATAGGCCCTTGGGTGAGAGGCAAAGGCCTGAGAGAGAGAGAGAGAGAGAGAGAGAGAGAGAGAGAGAGAAAGAGAGAGAGGGGGAGAGAGAAAGAGAGAGAGAGAGAGAGAGAGAGAGAGAGAGAGAGAGAGAGAAAACATACTGCATTCATCTTTTCATCTTATTTAATATATGTCATGTCCTTGATTCTCGCAATGGAGCTGGATCTCCCGGTTACATCAGGGTCCATGAACCCTTTTACGCTTAGCAGACGAACAGTCTTCCTCTGTAGGCTTCCAGAGAAGTGCATGCTGGTAGATCCATTTAATGCTGGAGCCACATTAAGTGTGGGTACAATCTGAGCGTGAGAGATGAAACGTGTGGGTGTACTGTACAGTTGACAGTAGAAAGCATTATTGGTCATTGCATTTCATGCATGACTTTCTCTCTCTCTCTCTCTTGCTAACTCTCTATGCTATACTAGTCCTCCTTCATTTAGGTCCCCTCTCTCTCACATGAACATATCTCCTATTTGTCTTTAATAACACAGTGATGTCATGCCCTTTGATGGAGTATGCAACAGCACTGTTTTATACCTGCTGAGTCGAGACTATTTAAACACAGTTATTCCTTCACCCTTCTCGTTCTCTGTTAGGGAGGCAGTGCCATCTACTGGCTGATGTCTCATTTGTGCAAGGTTTTCTAAACATTCTCATGACTCATGCTAGTGTTTCTCACAGGTCAGACATCTCCTGTGAAGAGCCTAAAACCTGTGAGTAAAAGCAGACAATGTTCTATAATACTCTGTGTTTTACTATTGTATACCTTGGCACTTATCCCTCATTTTCATATTAAAGCCTTTTGTCCTTTAGCTAACCAGCAAGCCCCATTGCATCACATTAAATGATAACTACCAGTATAAATTTGAATATTGATTATGTTTCAGGCGGCCTCCTTTTGTTTGCTTTGAAAACGGCCTTAATTACTTCCATTCAGCATTCATTTTCTCAGCCTTTTGTCTGTAGATTGTAATGGTAATGAAGCATAGAAGCCTTTTTAGATAAGATTGTATATTCTTATGACAGCTTTAGATGAAGCTGGCCTTTTCCACAGAATAAGCCTGTCAGTGCCATAGGGAAATCTTCTTACGCCTGTGGATGTTAAATTGCATTCAAATCCCATTGGCCATTGGTTTTACCATGAAGCTAGCGGGGATAATGTGAAGGCAATGTGGGAGCCAGCAGTGGAATGACCTTTCACTCCTTTAATATTCAATCACCATTACATCCTGTGCTATGTGTCTGGGTAATGAAGTATATATAGACTGTGTGGTCTTTAATGTGATCTAACTGTGCTGTGCCTGTGTCTGTGGCTCTGTGACCCCGTCAGAGGCAGGAGATGACAGCTAGCACAGAGACTCTGGACTGTGTTACAGACTCTGTCTCCCAGGCCCTCCCATACCATTCCAACACCTCAACCCTGCGCAACGACTCACCCAAACGGGACGCCACAGAGATGTACCTCAAGTCCAAGGCCCTGCTGGAGAGCAAGCGTGAGTGCACATCCACCGACAGATTCTGGTTGTAGAGGAGGTCTAGTAACCTTATGCTCAGTTATATTCCATCCATAGTTCTGTAGTAGTAAATGGATGCCAGTGTTTCATTTGTATGTTCATGACCGTCTATTAATGGTCACCCTACATTTGTGGATCCAGTATCAATGTGAGCTATAAGATAAGCCTGTGAGTTCACCCTGCTGACTGGATGATTGAATGGTGTTCACCTCTCTGATACCCTATCTAACCCCTGTGAACTGTCCACAGAGCCTCACACCAAGGACTTGGATGTGTTCATCAAGAGGGACCAGGAGACTGGCTTTGGCTTCCGTGTTCTGGGAGGAGAAGGTCCAGAGCAGCCAGTGAGTACCGAAGTATGAACTTCCTCCCTGTTAGATCATCTTTGTACTTTTTTAACACTATAGACAATGTTTGTTGAGTGTTTCTGACTCAGAGTATGACTCTCTCTTTGACAGGTGTATATTGGTGCCATCGTGCCCCTGGGTGCAGCTGAGAAGGATGGGCGTCTGAGGGCTGGTGATGAGCTCATAGGCATCGATGGAATCATGGTCAAGGGCCGTTCCCACAAGCAGGTTCTGGACCTGATGACCAACGCTGCCCGCAACGGTCAGGTCATGTTGACTGTGCGTAGGAAAGTCATCTACAGAGGTGAGCACTCACTGACTGCCTGGACCCTCTACGCCTTGGTCACTAAAACACACACACACACACATTTGATACTACTCTTCAGTCTATACTCTCCATGTGTTTTTCAGATATGACTGAGGAGGAGGCAGGGCTCCACATGGCTCCAGTGTTGGTGAACGGCTCCCCCAGACTCCCTCGTATCCAGATGCCCAGCGTGCTGGACCACGAGTCCTTCGACATCACCCTCCACCGCAAGGACAGCGAGGGCTTCGGCTTCGTCATCCTCACCTCTAAGAGCAAGCCCCCGCTTGGAGGTGAGAATGGATTTGATGCCTAGCACCCCACTGCTTATCCCAGACACAACCAAACACATCAGTCTCCTACTGTTCAGGCTAGACCAAGCCATTACAAATAATATAGCATCATATCACCCAAAGTATGGGAACAGAGTTTAAAGGAAAAAAGAGTATTGAGTCCCTCACAGACCTATTGTATATTTCTGACTGAATCCATCGGGTGGGATGGGTGTGTTATCAGACATCTCCCTCTTTGCAGTGATTCCTCATAAGATTGGACGCATCATCGAAGGCAGCCCCACTGACCGCTGTGGCCTGCTGAACGTGGGCGACCGCATCTCAGCGGTCAACGGGCGGTCCATCGTGGGGCTGTCTCACAATGACATTGTTCAGCTAATCAAGGATGCTGGTAATGCTGTCACCCTCACCGTGGTCCCGGAGGATGGTAAGCGTCACCAGTAGTATCACCCATGAGATGGGACTATGTTGGTCTCCCTGGTATTCCCAGTCATATACCTACTACTGTTTAGGATGGTTGGTTTGTGTTTGTGTCCTCATAATGGTTTGACTTGTATTTGTGCGTTCTAGAATACAAGGGTCCTCCCTCTGGAGCCAGCTCAGCCAAGCAGAGCCCTGCCCTTCAGCACAGAGCTACGGGTCAGAGGTCAGCCATGCAGGAAGAGCGGTAAGGCCCTGATCTTACTCATTAGTACACCAAAACATGGAATAAAACCCGGCTTCAGCATTTAGCAGAACAACCCAGAGACTTAAGTCTGAATGATTGATTGATTGCTTTGTTCTCTGTGCCCCCCAGCAGAGAAACTGCTGTGCATTATTGAAGATATACATATAGTAGTGTGACTGAATGCTGTTGTCTGTTCTAGTTATAACCTAGATCTGGAGGAGAAAAGGGAGGGAGTCACCTGGGCTGACTACAAAACTCTGCCTCTGAGCGAACAGGGAACAATGTGTGTTACAGGCCCCAAACAGGCAAGGCTCATTTTGTTATTTCTGTCATTGTTTGTGTAGAGTGTTTAGGGATTTTACATGAATTAAATTGACACGACTCAGAAAAAACATCATTACAGCTTAAGTTCGATGTGTGTGTATTTGTGTGTGTGTGTGTCTCTGTCTATGTATGTGTGTCTGTGTGTGTGTGTGGTTATGTGTATGTGTGTTTGTGTTTGTACGCATGCGCCATTTAGGGCTGCATCACGGTGGAGCTGGACCGGGGGTCCCGGGGTTTTGGCTTCAGTCTGAGGGGAGGGACTGAGTACAACATGGGCCTGTACATCCTGAGACTGGCTGAGGAGGGGCCTGCTCTGCTGGACGGGAGAATCCACGTAAGTCTGACCCCCGGTGCCTTAGGAAATATCCACACACGTTACTGTTTACGTTATTCAATATCATGTCATGTCTTGAATAATAAAATGTCTAATAACATGGCTTGTTGCCTTTGGAGATTTGATCATCTAAATGTGTGATGTTTGTGTATGTTTATCGAAATGTAATGTTTGTGTATGTATGTAGGGCGGCAGGTAGCCTAGCGGTTAACCTCTCTGGGATATGTGGGACGGTAGCGTCCCACCCCGACAACAGCCAGTGAAAGTGCAGGGCGCCAAATTCAAAACAACAAAAATCTCATAATTAAAATTCCTCACGCATACAAGTATTTCACACCATTTTAAAGATAATATTCTCATTAATCCAGCCACAGTGTCTCATTTCAAAAAGGCTTTACAGCGAAAGCACCACAAACGATTATGTTAGGTCACCACCAAGTCACAGAAAAACACAGCCATTTTTACAGCCATTTTATTTCACCTTTATTTAACCAGGTAGGCTAGTTGAGAACAAGTTCTCATTTACAACTGCGACCTGGCCAAGATAAAGCATAGCAGTGTGAACAGACAACAACACAGAGTTACACATGGTGTAAACAATAAACAAGTCAATAACACAGTAGAAAAAAAAGAAAAAAAGAGTCTATATACATCGTGTGCAAAAGGCATGAGGAGGTAGGCGAATAATTACAATTTAGCAGATTACCACTGGAGTGATAAATGATCAGATGGTCATGTGCAGGTAGAGATACTGGTGTGCAAAAGAGCAGAAAATTAAATAAATAAAAACAGTATGGGGGTGAGGTAGGTAAATTGGGTGGGCTAATTACCAATAGACTATGTACAGCTGCAGCGATCGATTAGCTGCTCAGATAGCAGATGTTTAAAGTTGGTGAGGGAGATAAAAGTCTCCAACTTCAGCAATTTTTGCAATTCGTTCCGATCACAGGCAGCAGAGAACTGGAAGGAAAGGCGGCCAAATGAGGTGTTGGTTTTAGGGATGATCAGTGAGATACATCTGCTGGAGCGCGTGCTACGGGTGGGTGTTGCCATCATGACCAGTGAACTGAGATAAGGCGGAGCTTTACCTAGCATGGACTTGTAGATGACCTGGAGCCAGTGGGTCTGGCGATGAATATGTAGCGCGGGCCAGCGGACTAGAGCATACAGGTCGCAGTGGTGGGTGGTATAAGGTGCTTTAGTAACAAAACGGATGGCACTGTGATAAACTGCATCCAGTTTGCTGAGTAGAGTACTGGAAGCTATTTTGTAGATGACATCGCCGAAGTCGAGGATCGGTAGGATAGTCAGTTTTAGTAGGGTAAGTTTGGCGGCGTGAGTGAAGGAGAGTTTGTTGCGGAATAGAAAGCCGACTAGATTTGATTTTAGATTGGAGATGTTTGATATGAGTCTGGAAGAAAAGTTTACAGTCTAGCCAGACACCTAGGTACTTATTGATGTCCACATATTCTAGGTCGGAACCATCCAGGGTGGTGATGCTAGTCGGGCGTGCGGGTGCAGGCAGCGAATGGTTGAAAAGCATGCATTTGGTTTTACTAGCGTTTAAGAGCAGTTGGAGGCCACAGAAGGAGTGTTGTTTGGCATTGAAGCTCATTTGGAGGTTAGATAGCATAGTGTCCAAGGAAGGGCCAGAAGTATACAGAATGGTAAAGAATGGTATACAGAATGGTGTCGTCTGCGTAGAGGTGGATCAGGGAATCGCCCGCAGCAAGATACAAAATAAATAAACAGAATAGAGCACGGTGATTAATGGACAGTCCAGCAGGCATCAGCTATGTAGCCAAGTGATCATAGTGTCCAGAGGGCAGCAGTAGATGGAACAGAGAAGCCACCGCTATGCTAGCACTCGGGCGACACAGCGTTTAAAGTTAGTAACCCTCCGACGGAGGCCAGTTGAAGGCACAGCGGATGGAGTATTCGTCGGCAGACCAGTCGTGGTGGTGCGGTGGGGGGCCGTGTCGACAGAGAATCCAAGCCAGATAGTGAAAGAGGTATTGTAGAATTTAGTTTGCTAGCTGGGAGATGCGCCTGGCTCACGGCTAACTGGTGTTAGCTTCGTGGCAGTGGCGTTAGCCACTATAGCCAATCGGTAGCAGCGGTGAACCGGTGCCAAGGTCCAGAGTTTACAGCAAGGATCCGGTGGAGTATTGGGCTCTAGCCGTGTATGGTGTATGAGTGGGGTTCGGGTGAACAGCTGAGTAGGCCGGGAGGTAGGCCTCAGGGATAGGTTCGGTACTGGATGCCACGGTGAGTGCAAGCTAGCTGTAAGCTAGCTAGCTGCAAGCTGTGAGCTAGCTAGCTGCAAGCTAGCTGTGAAGATCACAAGTAGTGGTCCAGGGATTACGGCAGGAATCCGCCATTGTTGTGGAGAGACAGTCCGATACTGGTAGACTGGCGAGTATTATCCAGGCTAAGAACAGGGCTGGTATCTGTGCAGAAGGTAAAAGCCTCTAGCAGTGGCTAACAATGACTAAATAGCTTGTAGTTCTTGAATGTGTTCTAAAATTATTTATTTTTTAAATAATAGCGATACTGTAGCGATACCGTATCACATTGGGTGAGGCAGGTTACCGGAAGGTATAATCGAATTGAAAATCAAAAAGAGATTGAAAATAAAGTTGAAATATATATACAAAAAATATGAAAAATACAAAAGTAGACGAGACTAACAAAACACGTCTTCACTGCTACGCCATCTTGGAATTTCTAGCCAAAGAGAGGAGTCACAAAAAGCACAAATAGAGATCAAATTAATCACTAACCTTTGATAATCTTCATCAGATGACACTCATAGGACTTCATGTTACACAATTACATGTATGTTTTGTTCGATAAAGTGCATATTTAAAAAATCTAATTTTACATTGGCGTGTTATGTTCAGTAGTTCCAAAACATCCAGTGATTTTGCAGAGAGCCACATCAATTTACAGAAATACTCATCATAAATGTTGATGAAAATACAAGTGTTATACATGGGATTAGAGATATACTATGTCCTTAATGCAACCGCTGTGTCAGATTTTTTTTTAAACTTAATTGCAAACCATGCAATAATCTGAGTAGAGCATTCAGACAACAAAGCATCCAAAAAGATATCTGGCATAGTGTAGTTAACATTAGTCAGAAATAGCATTATAAATATTCACTTACCTTTGATGATCTTCATCATAATGCACTCCCAGGAATCCCAGTTCCACAATAAATGTTTGATTTGTTCGATAAAGTTCATAATTTACAGCCCGTAGTTCCGTTACAGCCCGTAGAAACTTGTCAAACTAAGTATAGAATCAATCTTTAGGATGTTTTTATCATAAATCTTCAATAATGTTCCAACCGGAGAATTCCTGTAGAAAAGCAATGGAACAAGAGCTAACTCTCTCGTGACCGCGCCTGTGGCACTCTGCCAGACACCTGACTCAATCCCCTCTCATTCAGCCCCCCTTCATAGTAGAAGCCTCAAACAAAGTTCTAAAGACTGTTGACATCTAGTGGAAGCCTTAGGAAGTGCAATATGACCCCATTTATACTGTATATTGGAATGGCAAAGAGTTGAAAAACTACAAACCTTTGATTTCCCTCTTCCTGGTTGGATTTGTCTGGGGTTTTCACCTGTCATATGAGTTCTGTTATACTCACAGACATCATTCAAACAGTTTTAGAAACTTCAGCATGTTTTTTATCCAATACTACTAATAATATGCATATATTAGCATCTGGGACAGAGTAGCAGGCAGTTTCCTCTGGGCACCTTATTCATCCAAGCTACTCAATACTGCCCCCCTGTCACCAAGAAGTTAGGAGTGTTGGGTCAGTAAGTATCCGAAAGGTCGCTGGTTGTAATCCCCGAGCCGGCTAGGTGAAAAATATATCGATATGCTCGATAACCCGAATGCTCCTGTAAGTCGCACTGGATAAGAGCGTCTGCTAAATGACTAAAATGTAAATGTATGTGCAGGTGGGAGATCAGATAGTGGAGATCAATGGAGAGCCGACCCAGGGCATCACCCATACCCGCGCCATCGAGCTGATCCAGGCTGGGGGCAGCAAAGTGCAGCTCCTGTTAAGGCCAGGGCAGGGTCTGGTACAAGACAACAGTAAGTACACAGAAGTCTAGATCTACAAGATAAGATAGAACTTTTTTGTGGTATGAGCTGTAAAATGTTTGGACATGTTTGTTGATGCATGTTATGTTGGTAGCATTTAACAAAGGTGAGCTGATGCAGCAATGCTTTGTACACACATTACTTAAGGATTTAGCTATCCCTGTTAACTACTTTGTTAATTGATGTTAATTCATGTAACCTCTTAGATGTTAAGTCCCCCATATGGGGGACATACTTAGAGCGGTACTGGACTGGTTCCGACTGATATTTTGGTGTACAAAGAGCTCTGTGAACAAACAAAGTAGGGTCCCATGCCTTTTGGTGCCAGAAAGCCCCATCTGTCTGCTCTCTTCCACTCTCTCAACGGAGCTGACTTGAAGTGTCAGGTTTCACACCCCACATTTGCATAGGGACTGACGTGTCACATTTTCTGGCATATCCAGACAAGTAATCGATTTACACTTCCTCTGAGCAAGTGAGCCCAATCTGGGAGCATATGAATGGTGACAGTCTAGCGGATCCAGCAATTGTGGTTTCATCATCACTGTGATATGCAGAGCTCTCAACATGGAAAAAATACTAAAACATTTCATAGAATTAAAACAATACCACTTTCTCTTTGTCACAGACAGACTAAACACTTAAAGTTGCTTAAAGTTGAAGTTGTAACGAGTCTGCACACATTGTAATGGTGTCTCTGCGCCACTCAGTGGACGTGTAGGAGAAACTTATCTTTCGACAGTTAAATGAAATTGTGCCAATATTGTGCTGTCACTAAGTATGATCATATTTATTTTACAGTTATAAGAAATGTGAAATCTTATAGTAAGTCATTTATAATTCAATTTGTACTATATTTAGAAAGCATTTCAGTCATTTCAGGCCCTTTTGCCCCACTTTTGTTGAATAGGAAAAGTATTTTTCAAATTTTCATAATATTTGTACTATGTATTTGAGCTTATGTCCTCAAAAGTGAGTACATCTCAGCAATTGTTTTACAGAAAGGTGAGTTCTAAACTTTTCTAAAACTATGCAACATGACCAGTTGTAATGAACAATAATTAAGTTTGGGTATGTATATTTAGGCGGAAATCTAAATTAGCCCTATCATAAAGGCCCAGGGCAGTAAAAAATTGGATTTTTCTGCATTTTATACATATTTCCACACTCTGAGGTTGGAATAATACTGTGAAATGGATAAGTGTAAGGGCTGAAATGTCAGCCTGTTTTGGTGGGATGGAGTTTTAGCCTGCCTTGTGACATTTCCCAGTTTTCAGCTTCCCCCTCCCCACTCAGACCACTCCCAGACAGTCCTAGCAAAATTATTTATTGAGAAATGGCCAAGAAGCTATTTTTGTTCTTTTTTGACCATTTTCAATTTTTAAAATCACGGTAAGGTACTTCATTGTTACCCAGAAATTATTTCATATTGAGATAATATATATATTTTTTAAACGCTACATTGGACCATTATAGGAGAACTTTGCTTTTTTACAAAGACATTTTTATTTTTCAAGTTTGAAGTTTTATTAGTCGTATGTACGGGATCCGCATGGCATACATCGTCCAAAGAAATTCTTACTTGCAACAATAAGAAATAGTAGGTCTTTAGATGTTGTACACATGAAATTGTGTCATTCCGAACTTTATCCTGAACTTTATATTCCATTTTGTGCGACTCGAGCTGTTTCCCATATCTAGCTGTTCCATTCTCCATGTAGCCTGCTGCTAGAATGGACAGAGAAGTAGCTCGAGTTGCCACGAAATGGAATATAACGATCCAGATAAAGTTCGGAATGACACAAATTCATGTTCTAAAGACCTGCATCACTCTACTGAAAGCTTTTTAAATTCTGAAAGGACATATTTAAGTGTTTTTTTAGCCTTTGTTCATGTTTTTTTCAAAGTCCCCGTACTGTACAACCAGGATGAGGAAGTGAATCACAAGTTTTTTTTTTAATCTAGTGAAATCACATGAAAAAAAGTTGGACCCTCCTATAACATTCCATTTACTTTAAAAAACAGAGATTTGGTTGTAAAAAAGCTAAATGCTCTGTTAATGCAGAATGTTACCCAAAATGAGTCCTCTGCTGTCTACTGTATAACTGCTTACTCTTGGCACTTCCTCTCTTCCCCCTGCTGCAGGTGATAACGTCCCCTCTACTATGTGCTACTACTCAAACGAGCACCACCACTAACCACTTCATTGCTTTTACTGGCCTGTCCTCTTTTACTTTGGTAATTCCATTCTCATTTTCTTCTTGCTTCCTCCTTTCATGTCTAGACTAGAAAATCAGAATTCTGCTCTTGTACGTTACTTGTTACTATCATGATGATCTGTGAGCCTCTCTATATATATATTACATCTGTGTAACAACATATTTTACTTCTAGGTAAGTTGGATCCAACCATCACTTCACCCACACGTTTTCCTAGAGAGGCGCTTGTCTCCGAAACGTCACTCCTCTCTTCTCCGTTCTCCACCTGCAGCTCCGTCTCAGGTTCCTACCCTTTCATCAGTGAGACCCCTGACTGGAACTTCCTGTCTCCCCGAACACCCCACCCCCAGACCAGCAGGGGCACTGGCTCAGTGAAGTGGAATGGGGAGCGGGCAGACAGGCAGGCAGACAGGCTCTCTCCCATCACCCCTGAGCAGATCAACCTCTATAAGGTCAAACCAGGTCATACCAGGTCTAAAGGCTCCAAGGAGTCCAGCAGCCCCCCAAAAAGTGAAACATTCAAAGAGCGCTCACAGAGCCCCAAAAAGTCTGAGAAGAAGACCCAGGAAGCAGTGACAAGCAAGGGCAGGAAGGCTTACCCTCAGAAAGGAAGTCGGTCACCCAGCCCCAGAAAGTTCCCTCGAGAAGGACACGAAGTCTTGAGCCAGCCACACAGAAAGAAACAGCAGGTACAGCAGAGCACATCAAAGGACCTTTTCAGCAAGGAGTCCTTTGAGAAAAACAAAAACTACAAAAGGGGGGATTCAAAGGGCAGGAAAAGCATACAGGAGAGAGAGGGGGGAGGGGGAACTACCAAGGCTGCCCATGAGCAGGCCAGTATTCGAAGGAGGGTTCGGACAGAGGCAGGACATCACAGGCCAACTCCTCAGGAGGGCAAGGAGACAGGGGCAAGGAGAGATATTCTGAGAGACGGGGAAAGGGAAAAACACAAAGAGGAGAAAAGGAAAAAAGACACAGGGGTTTCCTCAAAAGAGAAAAAGACAATAACAGATTCTGGAGCCTATACAACAGAGGAAAGCAGTAGAAAATACTCTGTGTTATCCCCAATAGAGGAGAGGATCAGAAAAGACACAGGGGCCTCCTCAAATGACGTTCAGGAGGATGCTCAGAGCCAAAAGGGTCATATTAGCCCTGGACCCTGGAAAGTGCCCAGCTCAGCCAGAATCCTCTCCCAGGCTGAGGTGCTGCGTGACCTCACTTGCTGATACAGTATGGATAACACTGTGTTGACACATAATCACACAGACTTGAGCTGTACCTCAACATGCTGTATATTGTTGGTCAGTTTTTTTCTCAGATGAGAGGGTTGGACGAGGAATCACAACATTATTGGCCATGTGTCATGTCCAGCTGTGTCCCTTAAGAGGTATTTTTTAACCTCTATTCGCCTTTGACATTGTGAATGGCATGTATCGCCAACGCTGTCAGCTCACTTCCTCTCTTCCTGCCTTGTGTGCTGCTTCAGACATCTTTGATCTGGGCTGTATGCTTGGCATGTTCAGGGCCCTGCCAGTCAGTGACACTTCAAAAATGTGATCGTGTGCCAATTCTGGGACGTCTTGTTGAATGAATACGAACCATGCCTCACCCATCACAACCCATGCAATTAGTATCCCATATGCATCCAAGGTGAAAGGTCTCTAACCCACTCAAAGGGTGGCTGTCAGTAAGAGTTGTATTTTCATGTTGGATATCTACAGCAAGGGCCTTGGGACTGGTCATTTGACATGGCACTCTTTTTCCAGGGGATTTGCTCAACTGCATGCAGTCCATATGTTTGTTTTATTTCACGCCTTTTTCACTCCACTGAGGATGATCCTTTCTCCTGATGTGCAAATACCGTTCTGACCTGAACACCATGTAGAGATTTCAGACTTTATTCAGAAAGCATTAGCTTTACCAAGGATTCTAGACTGTTCTAAGACATGATTCCTGAATACAAAATATATCATTACAAAAGACCAGAAACTTGTGGTTTGAGATATTGTTCATCATGTGTATGATAATCTGTGTAACTTATTGAAATTATATTTATATATATATATATATACCGTATATATATATATATATATATACACACACTGTATGTAGCCATACTGAGCCATTCCATGTTTTGATATAGAGTACAAAGGTTAATCCTGAATCATCTTGCACCATCCTTTCTAATGCATTTTACTGATAGCAGTTGCCATGGGTCTTCATCGTTCATGAAATATATACAGTGCAGTAGCTACTACATGCAGATTGCCATATGTGTCTGAAATTGCCATTGCTCCAAATGTGTTATATTGTGGAAATACTGTATATGTTTACCAATATGAATTCCATTGCACTACACCTTTACTTGTAGGATTACAATATGACCAATTTTGTTTATTTTCTGAGAATCTTGATTCCTTTGAAAATAACCATTTGGGATGCCTAACATTGTTGCCATTTTAATACAGTGCCAATAGCACCGATTTTGATAAATAACTACGTTTTACTGTTGATGGCCGATATCATAATTTCAAATTGTTTTTCTGCAATTAATTTTGGCTTGTGATTGTGTTAAACACTAAAGTAGACTAGGTATGGCTGCATTCAGACAGAAATGTAATGTCTGTCCAAAACGGATTGAGTATATTGTTTTTGTATGGGGGTCAAACATTGTCGGACAACGGAGTGGACATAAGTTGTCAAAAGTTGTCCGTCCAGGCGCTAAAGCGGTTTGGATCAAGACGTGTTTATAACTGAGCTCAGGGAATGCACCAAAGTAGCAAATGATGACGTGTGATAAAGTTAAGATTTCACAGAGCCAGAATTGACCGGATATCAACAGTGCTCTGAATTTGGTCCAGTGTGTGATGATAGAGTGGAGTTTTCTATATAGTATGCACAGACTCTGAAGGTCCAGGCCACTGATAGGACATACTGTGTACATTATGAGCCAACCAGTGGAGTTTTCTGTGCAATAGATTGTTGGTTGAATGAATGAGCACGCTCAACCTCCAGTGTTTCTTGAAGCTGCTAGTAGCAAGTACATGTTACAAACCCAGAAATAGTTCATTAATGACTCGTTGTACTTACGTATTCTGCACCGTTGTATGCCCCCTCATATTCATTTATACCCAGTCTCATGTCTTGTCTCTGTATCATATTGTGGCCTTGCATTGCTTTAATAGTAAAAGGAATCCTTGTTGTCTTTCTACATTATGTGGGTACGGTAGTTGTAAATGTTTATATATTGTACAGCACCTTTATAAATATTCGCTGAGTGCTTTTCGGGAAGAAAATAGAGATATATAAATTGCTCCATTATTTTTTTATGTAAGAAAAATAAGATTCTAAGTAGTTTAAAAGAAAATGACCTTGACATGGTGTTCTGTTTATGCACTGAAAAAAATAAAGTTTTACTGAAAACATGTATTGTAATGGACTGGTCCAGCCATAGTAAATATTCCAGTTCTCTTTGGCTCTAGAATTGCGACTTTTTAATGTAATTTATCACCCCTGACTAAAACTGTACATCCTACGATTCAGCATACTGCTCCATCATATTTCAAAGGAGGTTTCACAGGCTGCTGTTACCATGGTGGCAGAGCTCCAGTTGTCATGGCAGCCGACAGCCTTGATGCTGGGACTGGAGAAGAGCTAGACTGTTTACCTGCCTTGTGCCGCGGAGAGAGCTCAAAGGAAGCTCACGCAAGGACTGTGTCCAGTTCATCACCAGGGTTCAGTCTGAAAGGGCTAGCTGCATGCTTCAGGAGTCTGATTTTCATGACTATCCGGCCTCACAGAGATTCATACATTAAAGGAGAATGGAGTATCAGGATTATTTGTCTCTTTAATATATAATATATAATCATATCACATTAAAGCTAGAATTCTTAATTGCTACATACATTTTGACATAATTTAACGATTTATGCCAATTGATTCTTGAAGAATATAACTTATAAAAGCCTCGTGAGCTTAGTTCAACTGTTGAACCCCATCAAAGGAGTATACTACAAAGCAGGATCTATGAGTTAGCCAGATAACTGCAATACAAAAACAGAAAAAACTACAGATTTTCTGGTTCATTAAGAAAGCTAAACTTAGTTATGTGTTGTTGGTTTTTGAGTAAATTAGACCGTGCCCATTTCAAGCTTATCTTTCTTAAAAATAAAAGGTTTTATCCAAATATTTAGGCAAGTTAGCTGACTAACTCCTTGATCCTGCTTTGTATTATACCGCTCAGAACCCAACATATAAGCTGTTTTACTACAATGTTTGTAAACATTGTAAATGTAAACAAACACTGTATAGCCACAAAACATGGTTAAAACTATAATGTTGATATATAATATTAAATTCATAACTGTGGCGATGAATTTTAGAGTGATTACATTTCTCCGGGCCCTCCCTCAGCTTTTTACCAAAACCCCATTTAATATGACCACTTTGTTATTGTTTCAATTAACCGACATCCAGACAGTGGTTCTTTTGGCGGTGTAGGCTGCACGTAGTCGCATTAAGAAAAGTTAAATGCAGCCTTGTTCACAAGTTTGAAAACTTGAATGTGACTTAATCTACATCTTGATTAGGCCGATAAAAATTTGAGTCATTATTTCTATATAGCCTACACGTTCTCGTTATGAACTTCTAACACAAGTGGGATGGATGTGGCTTTGTGACAATGATCAAGAGGAGCTCCTCACCGATTTGACAGCTCCAATGCAGTTACAGTTTATGACGGCTCAATCGGAAATGATCTTGGAATTTATACAACAGAATCTGTAACGCTTCAGATTTATAGATTGAATAGAGCCCTAGGCTTAAGGATTCTAGCTTTAAAGTGGCAATTCACAGTTTAAACAATAACAAGACTCATCGTCGGAGCAGAAGGAAGATGGAGGATGGTGATATGACGCGAGGCAGAAGAAAGGGCGCGAGTTTCAAACCCAAACCAACATCTGCAAAATACAAGCTGAGTACTTTCTCCTTTGAGTCAAGCACAGGAGAAATTATTACATGTTATACACTCCTGAAAACCCTGAGAAGTCGACGGATAGTCAGCTCTCAGAAATTGAACCTGACAAAAGTGAAGAGGAAGAACCTGCGCTTCCGAGCCTCACCCCAATGATCAGGAAAATGCCCAAGATGACTCTGGCCCACTGTAAGTACGTATCCATGCCTTTTGGCCAACCCGTTTGTGGTATCAGGCTGGGTGAATAAGGAGTTGGGTTCTGTCAATTTGGTCAAAGTATCCAGAAGTGAACTTGCAGGTGCCTTGGTGGAAGAGTGGGGTAACATCTCACAGCAAGAACTGGAAAATCTGGTGCAGTCCATGAGAAGAAGATGCACTGCAGTACCTAATGCAGCTGGTGGCCACACCAGATACTGACTATTACTTTTGATTTTGACCCCCTTGTTCAGGGACACATTATTCCATTGCTGTTAGTCACATGTCTGTGGAACTTGTTCAGTTTGTCTCTCAGTTGTTGATTCTTGTTATGTTCATACAAACATTTTCACATGTTAAGTTTGCTGAAAATAAACGCAATTGACAGTGAGGACGTATCCTTTTTTGCTGAGTTAATATACACACAGTGCATTCGCTAACTATTCAGACCCCTTCCCTTTTTTTCACATTTTGTTACGTTACTGCTGTATTCTAAAATTGATTAAATTGCTTCCCCCCCTTATCTACACACTATTGTAATGCATACTCAGGGAGAACAAGGTGTAGATTCACACGCAGAGCGCGACAGATGTTTATTAAGCCTTCACAGAAGGCAAGGATTGTGTTCACAGGCAGGCAATGGTCAAACACAGGTAGGCAGTCAAAAACAAACAATACCTCACAACCATACAAACAGAAAGAACTGAACTAAATAGAGAGCTGATGAGACCAGGTGGGAAACGAACACAGGTGAAATCAATGAACAAAGATTTAAGACAGGGCTACGTTCCAGAACACAGAGAAACAGGGCTACGCTCAAGAACAAAGAAAAAGAACACAAGGTTGACTAAGAAAAGAAAAGCAGAACCTTACAACTATACCCCATAATTACAAATAAAAACAGGTTTAGATATTTTTTATTATTTATAAAGTAAAAAACTGAAATATCACATTTACAAAAGTATTCAGACCCTTTACTCAGTACTTTGTTGAAGCACCTTTGGCAGCGATTACAGCTTCAAGTCTTCTTGGATATGACACTACAAGTTTGGAATACCTGTATTTGAGGAGTTTCTCCCATTCTTATCTGCAGATCCTCTCAAGCTCTGTCAGGTTGTATGGGGAGAGGTGCTGCACAGCTATTTCCAGGTCTCTCCACAGATGTTCGATTGGGATCAAGTCCGGGCTCTGGCTGGGCCACTGAAGGACATTCAGAGATTTGTCCCGAAGCCACTGCTGTGTTGTCTTGGCTTTGTGCTTAGGGTTGTTGACCTCTTAGAAGGTGAACCTTCACCCCAGTCTGAGGTCCTGAGTGCTCTGGAGCAGATTTTCATCAAGGATGTCTCTGTACGTTGCTCCATTAATCTTTCCCTCTATCCTGGCTAGTCTGCCAGTCCCTGCCGCTGAAAAACATCCCCACAGCATGATGCTGCCACCACCATGCTTCACCGTAGGGATGGCACCGGGTTCTCCAGACGTGATTTTTTGCATTCAGGTCAAAGAGTTTAATCTTGGTTTCATCAGACCAGAGAACCTCGTTCCTTCTGGCAAACCCTAAGCGGGCTGTCATGTGCCTTTTACTGAGGAGTGGCTTCCGTCTGGCCACTCTACAATTAAGGCCTGATTGGTGGAGTGCTGCAAAGGTGGTTGTCCTTCTGGAAGGTTCTCCCATTTCCACAGAGGAACTCTGGAGATCTGTCAGAAGGACAATCTTGTTCTTGGTCACCTCCCTGACAAAGGCCTTCTCCCCCGATTGTTCAGTTTGGCCGGGCGGCTAGCTCTAGGAAGAGTCTTGGTGGTTCAAAACTTCTTCCATTTAAGAATGATGGAGGCCACTCTGTCCTTGGGGACCTTCAATGCTGCATACATTTTTTAGTACCCTTCCCCGGGATCTGTGCCTCTTCACAATCCTGTCTCGGCATTCCTTCGACCTCATGGCTTGGTTTTTTGTCTGACTTGCACTGTCAACTGTGGGACCTTTTATAGCCTTTCCAAATCATGTCCAATCAATTGAATTTACCACAGGTGGACTCCAAGTTGTAGAAAAGTCTCAAGGGTGATCAATAGAAACAGGATGCACCTGAGCTCAATTTTGAGTATCATAGCAAATCATCTGAATACTAATGTACATTTCTGTTTTTAATTTTAAATAAACGTGCGAAAACTTTTTTTCACTTTGTCATTATGGGGTATTGTGTGTAGATTGATGAGGATTTTTTAAATCCCTTTTAGAATAAGGCTGTAAAGTAACAAAACGTGGAAAAAGTGAAGGGGTCTGAATACTTTCCGAATGCACTGTATATAAAACACAGGGAAAATATGTTTTTTATTGCACTGGGCCTTTAATGTGTTTCATAACTACTTCTATACTATCTCAATATTTAGACAGTTGGGTTTTTAATTAAGATCCCATTCCCCCGGGAATTAGAAAAATAAGGCTTTGCCCAAGTGCACAGTTTCACAACTGATGAACTCATAGGCAGATGATCTCAATAATTAATATCTAAATTAATTAGTTCAACTTTAGTCTTGTGTTGAGAAAGAGATGAGTTTGCACATTGCTGACACGGGGAGTGACTTCAATGCAAAGTAGTTTGCTTATCAGTTCTCTAGCAGAGGGAACTTAATGTCACAGTGGAAGCATAACACAGATTGACGACATCCTCGCTGACTCATTGACCTATTCATATTTACTGGATATGACAGCATTTGAAAGCAATTCAATCATTCACTTTTTAAGATGCTGGTGGAATGACCAATGTACAATATTATTATGTGTGTTGTACATGACATAAATGGCTTTCTAATAATATGCACAGGGTATTAGGGCACAAGGCGAGATCAGGGTGTGACACCGGGTGTGTGTTAAGATAAGAGCAGTATGTCAGAGCTCTATAGGGCACAGAATGTCAAGGACTGTTAAAAAATGGACATTAACACAACAATGAATCCTTATAAGCAGATGGGAATATCGGGGTTATGAAAAGGTGAAAAAGGGACTCTCAGCTAGGTTAAAGTATATGGGGAGGGAAGAAACTTTATGATACAATGGAGAGACTGGTACGATGAATAAGTTATTTCCAATATCAGGTTTGCATGTTATGTGGAAAAATATTTTGTATGCTGAAACATTATCTTGACTGTTTACTGCTGAAAATTGGTATCAGTTCCAAATCATACTTCAAGTTTGTCATGTGGCAGCATGCCTTTGGGGATGGTTTATCATTGCCCAGATTATTTTGCTATCGAGCCAACACAAATACCTCATGTGACAAATACCTTATTTGGTATACAGCATGTAGTTCCAGGGCAGCATCTTACCAGGGGCACCAAAAAATTTGGGATGGTGACATTTGCGCGATCGGTTTTCTATCGCTCATTTGCACGTCAAGTCAATGATATCATGTCACCATGTGGGACTGTGGGTCAATTAACCTTGTCGGAGTGGGCACCCTGATTCTAGTTTTGTCAGGTGCCAGGCTCTCCAGCATTACACACTCCTGCCACCAGTATTACACACACCTGCCACCATTATTACACACACTTGCCTTCCCCCGTCACGCAGATCAGCGATTATTGGACTCACCTGCACTCATTCACCTCTGTTATTACCTCCGGCGTCCCACCTGGGACAGCGGGATCGACAGGCCTTCATGCCTCAGCCGGTTCGTTGGGATTTCACGCTAGCCGGGCTTATCCAGCGCCCTCGGCCGGCCCTACAGGCTGGCCCAGGTGGTACGCCGGGTGGCGCTCCTAGAGGGGGGTACTGTCACACCCGCTACCAGGCTACCCAGCATTACACACTCCTGCCGCCATCATTATGCACACCTGCCTTCCACTGTCACGCGCATCAGCGATTATTGGACTCACCTGGACTCAATCACCCCTGTCATTACCTCCCTTATATCTGTCTGTTTCCACGTTCTGTTCAGCATTGATTGGCATATGTTCTTGTATACCCGTGTGCTGACACTGTTCCTGTCTTGTTTCATGTCAAATCAAATCGGTCACATACACATTGTTAGCAGATGTTAATGCGAAATGCTTGTGCTTGTAGCTCCGACTATGCAGTAAAATCTAACAAGTAATCTAACAAATTCACAACAACTACCTTATACACACAAATGTGAAGGGATGAATAAGAACAGGTACCTATAAATATATGAATGAGCAATGGCGTGCGGCATAGGCAAGATTTAGTAGATGGTGTAGAATACTGTATATACATATGAGATGAGTAATGTAGGATATGTAAACATTATTAAAGTGCCATTATTTAAAGTGACACCACCAAATCAAATCAAATTTTATTTGTCACATACACATGGTTAGCAGATGTTAATGCGAGTGTAGCGAAATGCTTGTGCTTCTAGTTCCGACAATGCAGTGATAACCAACAAGTAATCTAACTAACAATTCTAAAACTACTGTCTTATACACAGTGTAAGAAGATAAAGAATATGTACATAAGGATATATGAGTGAGTGATGGTACAGAGCAGCAAACAGTAGATGGTATCGAGTACAGTATATACATATGAGATGAGTATGTAGACAAAGTAAACAAAGTGGCATAGTTAAAGTGGCTAGTGATACATGTATTACATAAGGATGCAGTCGATGATGTAGAGTACAGTATATACGTATGCATATGAGATGAATAATGTAGGGTAAGTAACATTATATAAGGTAGCATTGTTTAAAGTGGCTAGTGATATATTTACATCATTTCCCATCAATTCCCATTATTAAAGTGGCTGGAGTTGGGTCAGTGTCAATGACAGTGTGTTGGCAGCAGCCACTCAATGGTGGCTGTTTAACAGTCTGATAGCCTTGAGATAGAAGCTGTTTTCAGTCTCTCAGTCCCAGCTTTGATGCACCTGTACTGACCTCGCCTTCTGGATGATAGCGGGGTGAACAGGCAGTGGTTCGGGTGGTTGATGTCCTTGATGATCTTTATGGCCTTCCTGTAACATCGGGTGGTGTAGGTGTCCTGGAGGGCAGGTAGTTTGCCCCCGGTGATGCGTTGTGCAGACCTCACTACCCTCTGGAGAGCCTTACGGTTGAGGGCGGAGCAGTTGCCGTACCAGGCGGTGATACAGCCCGCCAGGATGCTCTCGATTGTGCATCTGTAGAAGTTTGTGAGTGCTTTTGGTGACAAGCCGAATTTCTTCAGCCTCCTGAGGTTGAAGAGGCGCTGCTGCGCCTTCTTCACGACGCTGTCAGTGTGAGTGGACCAATTCAGTTTGTCTGTGATGTGTATGCCGAGGAACTTAAAACTTGCTACCCTCTCCACTACTGTTCCATCGATGTGGATAGGGGGTGTTCCCTCTGCTGTTTCCTGAAGTCCACAATCATCTCCTTAGTTTTGTTGACGTTGAGTGTGAGGTTATTTTCCTGACACCACACTCCGAGGGCCCTCACCTCCTCCCTGTAGGCCGTCTCGTCGTTGTTGGTAATCAAGCCTACCACTGTTGTGTCGTCCGCAAACTTGATGATTGAGTTGGAGGCGTGCGTGGCCACGCAGTCATGGGTGAACAGGGAGTACAGGAGAGGGCTCAGAACGCACCCTTGTGGGGCCCCGTGTTGAGGATCAGCGGGAGGAGATGTTGTTGCCTACCCTCACCACCTGGGGGCGGCCCGTCAGGAAGTCCAGTACCCAGTTGCACAGGGCGGGGTCGAGACCCAGGGTCTCGAGCTTGATGACGAGCTTGGAGGGTACTATGGTGTTGAATGCCGAGCTGTAGTCGATGAACAGCATTCTCACATAGGTATTCCTCTTGTCCAGGTGGGTTAGGGCAGTGTGCAGTGTGGTTGAGATTGCATCGTCTGTGGACCTATTTGGGCGGTAAGCAAATTGGAGTGGGTCTAGGGTGTCAGGTAGGGTGGAGGTGATATGGTCCTTGACTAGTCTCTCAAAGCACTTCATGATGACGGAAGTGAGTGCTACGGGCGGTAGTCATTTAGCTCAGTTACCTTAGCTTTCTTGGGAACAGGAACAATGGTGGCCCTCTTGAAGCATGTGGGAACAGCAGACTGGTATAGGGATTGATTGAATATGTCCGTAAACACACCGGCCAGCTGGTCTGCGCATGCTCTGAGGGCGCGGCTGGGGATGCCGTCTGGGCCTGCAGCCTTGCGAGGGTTAACACGTTTAAATGTCTTACTCACCTCGGCTGCAGTGAAGGAGAGACCGCATGTTTTCGTTGCAGGCCGTGTCAGTGGCACTGTATTGTCCTCAAAGCGGGCAAAAGTTATTTAGTCTGCCTGGGAGCAAGACATCCTGGTCCGTGACTGGGCTGGGTTTCTTCTTGTAGTCCGTGATTGACTGTAGACCCTGCCACATGCCTCTTGTGTCTGAGCCATTGAATTGAGATTCCACTTTGTCTCTGTACTGACGCTTAGCTTGTTTAATAGCCTTGCGGAGGGAATAGCTGCATTGTTTATATTCGGACATGTTACCAGACACCTTGCCCTGATTAAAAGCAGTGGTTCGCTTTCAGTTTCACGCGAATGCTGCCATCAATCCACGGTTTCTGGTTTGGGAATGTTTTTATCGTTGCTATGGGAACGACATCTTCGACGCACGTTCTAATGAACTCGCACACCGAATCAGTGTATTCGTCAATATTTCCATCTGACGCAATACGAAACATGTCCCAGTCCACGTGATGGAAGCAGTCTTGGAGTGTGGAGTCAGCTTGGTCTGACCAGCGTTGGACAGACCTCAGCGTGGGAGCCTCTTGTTTAAGTTTCTGCCTGTAGGCAGGGATCAACAAAATGGAGTCGTGGTCAGCTTTTCCGAAAGGGGGGCGGGGCAGGGCCTTATATGCGTCGCGGAAGTTAGAGTAACAATGATCCAAGGTTTTACCACCCCTGGTTGCGCAATAATGTAAACATTATTAAAGTGACACCTTTATTAAGTCGTTTTTTAAGTGACCAGAGATTTGAGTCAGTATGTTGGCAGCAGCCTCTCTATGTTAGTGATGGCTGTTTAACAGTCTGATGGCCTTGAGATAGAAGCTGTTTTTCAGTCTCTCGGTCCAACCTTTGATGCACCCGTACTGACCTCACCTTCTGGATAATAGCGGGTTGAACAGGTAGTGGCTCGGGTGGTTGTTGTCCTTGATGTTCTTTTTGGCCGTCCTGTGACATCAGGTGCTGTAGGTGTCCTGGAGGACAGGAAGTTTGCCCCGGTGATGCGTTGTGCAGATCACACTACCCTCTGGAGGCAAGTCAGTTAAGAACAAATTCTTATTTACAATGACGTCCTAAGAACAGTGGGTTAACTGCCTTGTTCAGGGCCAGAAAAACAGATTGTCAGCTCAGGGATTCAATCTAGCAACCTTTCGGTTACTGGCCCAATGCTCTAACCACTAGGCTACCTGCCAAGGTTGAGGGCAGTTGAGGGCGGTGCAATTGCTGTACCAGGCGATGATACAGCCCGACAGGATGCTCTCGATTGTTTGTGAGTGTTTTAGATGACAAGCCAAATTTCTTCAGCCTCCTGAGGTTGAAGAGGCTCTGTTGCGCCTTCTTCACCACGCTGTCTGTGTGGGTGGACCATTTCAGTTTATCCGTGATGTGTACTCCGAGGAACTTAAAACTTTCCACCTTCTCCACTACTGTCCCGTCGATGTGGATGGGGCGGGTGCTCCCTCTGCTGTTTCCTGAAGTCCACGATCATCTCCTTTGTATTGTTGACATTGAGTGACAGGTTATTTTCCTGACACCACATTCCGAGGGCCCTCACTTCCTCCCTGCAGGCTGTCTTGTTATTGTTGGTAATCAGGCCTACCACTGTAGTGTCGTCTGCAAACTTGATGATTGAGTTGGAAGCGTGCATGGCCATGCAGTCATGTGTGAAAAGGTAGTACAGGAGAGGGCTGAGAACGCACCCTTGTGATGCCCCAGTGTTGATGATCAGCGGAGTGGAGATGTTGTTTCCTACCTTCACCACCTGGGGGCGGCCCGTCAGAATGTCCAGGACCCAGTTGCACAGGGCAGGGTCGAGTCCCAGGGTCTCGAGCTTAATGATGAGTTTGGAGGATACTATGGTGTTAAATGCTGAGCTGTCGTCAATTAACAGCATTGTTACATAGGTATTCCTCTTGTCCAGATGGGATAGGGAAGTGTGCAGTGTGATGGCGATTGCACCGTCTGTGGACCTATTGGGGCGGTAAGCAAATTGGAGTGTGTCTAGGGTATCAGGTAGGGTGGAGGTGATATGGTCCTTGACTAGTCTCTCAAAGCACTTCATGATGACAGAAGTGAGTGCAATTGGGCGATAGCTTTCTTGGGAACAGGAACAATGGTGGCCATCTTGAAGCATGTGGGGACAACAGACTGGGATAGGGATTGGTTGAATATGTCCGTAAACTCACTGCGCTAGAGGTCGCCCGATTATGATTTTTCAACGCCGATACCGATTATTGGAGGACCCCAAAAAAAAGCCGCTAACGATTAATCGGCCGATTTAAAAAAATAAAAAAGAATTGTAAAATGGTAAGTACTTGTAAAATTGTAATAATGACAATTACAACAATACCGAATGAACACTTTTATTTTAACTTAATATAGTAGATCAATAAAATCTCAATTTGGTTCAAATAATGTGTTGGAGAAGTGTTGGAGAAGAAAGTAAAAGTGCAATATGTGCCATGTAAAAAAGATAATGTTTAAGTTCCTTGCTCAGAACATGAGAACATATGAAAGCTGGTGGTTCCTTTTAACATGAGTCTTCAATATTCCCAGGTAAGAAGTTTTAGGTTGTAGTTATTATAAGAACTATAGGATTATTTCTCTCTATACCATTTGTATTTCATATACCTTTGACTATTGGATGTTCTTATAGGCACTTTACAATTGCCAGTGTAACAGTATAGCTTCCGTCCCTCTCCTCACCCCTACCTGGGCTCGGAACCAGGAACACATCGACAACAGCCACCCTCGAAGCATCGTTACCCATCACTCCACAAAAGCCGCGGGCGGCCCTTGCAGAGCAAGGGGAACAACTACTTCAAGGTCTCAGAGCAAGTGACGTCACTGATTGAAATGCTATTAGCGCGCACCATGCTAACTAGCTAGCCATTTCACATTGGTAACACCAGCCTAATCTCGTGAGTTGATAGGCTTGAAGTCATAAACAGCTCAATGCTTGAAACACAACAAAGAGCTGCTGGCAAACGCAAGAAAGTGCTATTTGAATGAATGCCTACGAGTCTGCTGCAGCCTACCACCGCTCAGTCAGACTGCTCTATCAATTATCAAATCATAGACTTAGTTATAACATAATAACACACAAAAATGAATATGGTCAAATCCGGAAACTATCATTTCAAAAACAAAACGTTTATTCTTTCAGTGAAATACGGAACCGTTCCGTATTTTAGCTAACGGGTGCATTCCATAAGTCTAAATATTCCTGTTACATTGCACAACCTTCAATGTCATGTCATATTTGTGTAAAATTCTGGCTAATTAGTTCGCAACGAGCCAGGCGGCCCAAACTGCTGCATATACCCTGACTCTGTTGCACAGAACGCAAGAGAAGTGACACAATTTCCCTAGTTAAAAGAAATTCATGTTAGCAGGCAATATTAACTAAATATGCAGGTTTAAAAATATATACTTGCGTATTGATTTTAAGAAAGGCGTTGATGTTTATGGTTAGGTACACATTGGTGCAACAACAGTGCATTTTTTGCAAATGTGCTTGTTAAATCACCCGTTTGGCGAAGCAGGCTATTATTCAATGATAAATTAACAGGCACCGCATCGATTATATGCAACGCAGGACAAGCTAGATAAACTAGTAATGTCATCAACCATGTGTAGTTAACTAGTGATTATGTTAAGATTGATTATTTTTTATAAGATACGTTTAATGCTAGCTAGCACCTTACCTTGGCTCCTTGCTGCACTCGCATAACAAGTAGTCAGCAATGTAATCGGCCATGACCGGTGTCCAAAAATGCCGATTACGATTGTTATGAAAACTTAAAATCGGCCCTAATTAATTGGCCATTCCGATTAATCGGTCGACCTCTAGTCTGCGCATGCTCTGAGGATGTCGTCTGGGCCGGCAGCCTTGCGAGGGAGGGGAATATACACGGCTGTGACTATAATAGAAGAGAATTCCCTGGAAGATAATGTGGTCAGCATTTTATTGTAAGGAATTCTAGGTCGGGTGAACAAATCAACTCTAGGTTGAGTTCAAATCAAATCAAATTTATTTATATAGCCCTTCGTACATCAGCTGATATCTCAAAGTGCTGTACAGAAACCCAGCCTAAAACCCCAAACAGCAAGCAATGCAGGTGTAGAAGCACGGTGGCTAGGAAAAACTCCCTAGAAAGGCCAAAACCTAGGAAGAAACCTAGAGAGGAACCAGGCTATGTGGGGTGGCCAGTCCTCTTCTGACTGTGCCGGGTGGAGATTATAACAGAACATGGCCAAGATGTTCAAATGTTCATAAATGACCAGCATGGTCGAATAATAATAAGGCAGAACAGTTGAAACTGGAGCAGCAGCACGGCCAGGTGGACTGGGGACAGCAAGGAGTCATCATGTCAGGTAGTCCTGGGACATGGTCCTAGGGCTCAGGTCCTCCGAGAGAGAGAAAGAAAGAGAGAAGGAGAGAATTAGAGAACGCACACTTAGATTCACACAGGACACCGAATAGGACAGGAGAAGTACTCCAGATATAACAAACTGACCCTTGCCCCCCGACACATAAACTACTGTAGCATAAATACTGGAGGCTGAGACAGGAGGGGTCAGGAGACACTGTGGCCCCATCCGAGGACACCCCCGGACAGGGCCAAACAGGAAGGATATAACCCTGTATGTTGTTGTGATTACACCATGAGTCGTTAATCATAAGGCATACACCCTTCTTCTTACCATAGAGATGTTTGTTTCTGTCGGCGCAATGCGTGAAGAAATCGGGTGGCTGTACTGACTCTGACAACATATCCCGAGTGAGCCATGTTTCGGTGAAAAAGAGCATCTCTGATGTCTCTCTGGAAGGCAACTCGTGCACTAATTTCGTCCACCTTGTTATCTAGGTATTGTACATTGGCGAGTTACAGTGGTAATTTTCATCATAGGTACACTTCAACTATGACAGATAAAATGAGAAGAAAAAAAATCCAGAAAATCACATTGTAGGATTGTTAATGAATTTATTTGCAAATTATGGTGGAAAATAAGTATGTGGTCAATAACAAAAGTTTATCTCAATACTTTGTTATTTACCCATTGTTGGCAATGACAGTGGTCAAACGTTTTTCTGAAAGTCTTCACAAGGTTTTCACACACTGTTGCTGGTATTTTGACCCATTCCTTCATGCAGATCTCCTCTAGAGCAGTGATGTTTTGGGGCTGTTGCTGGGCAACACGGACTTTCAACTCCCTCCAAAGATTTTCTATGGGGTTGAGATCTGGAGACTGGCTAGGCCACTCCAGGACCTTGAAGCCAGTCCTTCGTTGCCTGTGCGGTGTGCTTGGCATCATTGTCATGCTGAAAGACCCAGCCACGTTTCATCTTCAATGCCCTTGCTGATGGAAGGAGGTTTTCACTCAAAATCTCACGATACATGGCCCCATTCATTCTTTCCTTTACACGGATCAATCGTCCTGGTCCCTTTGCAGAAAAACAGCCCAAAAGCATGATGTTTCCACCCCCATACTTCACAGTAGGTATGGTGTTCTTTGGATGCAACTCAGCATTCTTTGTCCTCCAAACACGACGAGTTGAGTTTTTACCAAAAAGTTCTATTTTGGTTTCATCTGACCATATGACATTCTCCCAATCTTCTTCTGGATCATCCAAATGCTCTCTACCAAACTTCAGACGGGCCTGGACATGTACTGGCTTAAGCAGGGGGACACGTCTGGCACTGCAGGATTTGAGTCCCTGGCGGCGTAGTGTGTTACTGATGGTCGGATTTGTTACTTTGGTCCCAGCTCTCTGCAGGTCATTCACTAGGTCCCCCCGTGTGGTTCTGGGATTTTTGCTCACTGTTCTTGTGATCATTTTGACCCCACGGGGTGAGATCTTGCCCCAGATCGAGGGAGATTATCATTGGTCTTGTATGTCTTCCATTTCCTAATAATTGCTCCCACAGTTGATTTCTTCAAACCAAACTGCTTACCTATTGCAGATTCAGTCTTCCCAGCCTGGTGCAGGTCTACAATTTTGTTTCTGGTGTCCTTTGACAGCTCTTTGGTCTTGGCCTTAGTGTAGTTTGGAGTGTGACTGTTTGAGGTTGTGGACAGGTGTCTTTTATACTGATAACAAGTTCAAACAGGTGCCATTAATACAGGTAACGAGTGGAGGACAGAGGAGCCTCTTAAAGAAGAAGTTACAGGTCTGTGAGAGCCAGAAATCTTGCTTGTTTGTAGGTGACCAAATACTTATTTTCCACCATAATTTGCAAATACATTCATTAAAAATCCTACAATGTGATTTTCTGGATTTTTTTTTCTAATTTTGTCATAGTTGAAGTTGAAGTGTACCTATGATGAAAATTACAGGCCTCTCTCATCTTTTTAAGTGGGAGAACGTGCACAATTGGTGGCTGACTAAATACGTTTTTGCCCCACTGTATATGCTCGGAAGCGGTGGATGGTGTGCTCGCCTTCTGAGTCTGACCAGTAGGCCGCTCTGTCTGCCTCTCCTGCGGCGACAGCGGTGTTTTGGGTCGGCCTCTGGGATAAGATCGCATGTCCAGGGTGGAGGTCCGAACAAAGGATCCGCTTCGGGAAAGACGTATTTCTGGTCATAATGATGGTAAGTTGACATCGCTTTTATATCCAATAGTTCTTCCCGGCTGTATGTAAATAACACTTGAGATTTTCTGGCTAACAATTTAAGGAATAATACATTATAAAACAAATAACTGCATAGTTTTCTAAGGACCTGAAGCGAGGCGACCATCTCTGTCGGCGGCATCTTGTTATGCGTCTGTTCCGATTAAATGTTTGACTCTGCGTCCCTGTTTCTCAACTCCAGCGTCAGTCCTTACAAGTTTGTAATCTAGGCAGGCTACTGCTTGGGAAGGTCAGCCACTCAGAAGTACGAGATGGGGAGGGGTGTGGGGGAGGTTGACCTCAGGTCTCCCCACTGGAAGCCCAAGGTAGGGGGAGCGTGAGAATCTATCAAATAGTGCACCTTTAACTTCGTACAGTACAAATGCAATTAGTCAAATCAGTCACACTACGAAATGCTACCAAATAAACCACAATTCATTCATAATACTGTAAATATATAGTTTCACTGACATAGTGTTGCATTTTTTTCTGGTTTGTGCGAAATTGTTAAGAATAATATAAAACCAGTCTGCACACCACCAAGGTGAATTGGTTTAGTCTTGACTCTTGGTTGACAGTGTTGAGGGATGTATAATGTATTGATGCTCGAGTGCCAAATCAACACATATTTGTTTCTATGTCTTTGTTACTTCTTTTTGATATTTATGAGTCTTATTTTTGTATATATTTTTATATTAAAATAGTTTTAAATGTTATGATTATTTATTTGTGTTATTCCAAATGTCTGAATAAAAATTACAGTTAGTGCAGAATGGTGCTTTTTTGTATGAGGGGCTGAAGGTTGGGTTCGCCCAGGGAGCCATACCAGCTAGAACCGCCACTGCTGTCAGGGATATTTCTTCTGTAGACAATCTACTTACCATGGCAACGGTGCTGTTTTGGAGACATCTCCACCAGTTTAGGGGAGGATACGCCCTAGAAGATTTCTCCAACTGTGGAAAAAAGCTCAGCTATCCCTATGCAGGAAATGGAAGATTTTTTCCAATGAATTCCTGTCACTCAGAATGGAAGTCTGTATATTTGTTCCCATGCCCTTATTTTGGATTATACAAGAACCATACCAACGTAGCCTTATGTTCATGCATGAGCAAATGATAAGAGGATTGTGCGCTTGGATACTGAAGTGGAAGCAGGAGTCCGTGCTCGAGTCCCTTGAGTTGTCCTCTGGACATGCCGCCACCGTATAAGATCATTGTCCAGTCAACACATGAACGAACTAACATCAATAAAATAAAATAAATTAGTTTTTTGTTTCATTTTTAAAGCGTTTGAGGTTCTTCATGTAATGAAAAGCTTTATATAAAATACATATATTATTAATATTAATGACCATTGTAATATGTAAAATATATAACATAGAGAATATGGGGATTTTAACAAAGCTTGCCCAAATCCCTAACATTACCCTAACCATAACCAATATGCTAACCTTATTCCCAATCCTACCCTTAAATGAAGACCAACCACGATATTGGTGTGTATTGACTTTGTGTCTGTGGTAACTACTGGAAACCCCGTTTTCGATGAAGTGCTACAGTGTTGCAGGAAAGTGAAAATATCTTCAAGCGACAGTTGAAGTCGTCCATGTACTGGTTGGTACTGATTAAACAGCCAGCTAGATAGTGCCAACAAGATCAGAGAGTACTTGTTAGATCGAGAGACCGACTTGTCTTCACATAAAATCAACTTTAAAAAGGACAGCCAGTATAATGTTTTATTCAAATGCATGGACTAAGTGCTTGATATGCCTCATCTTTTTAACAAGTGGAAATGGTGAGTACGTTTCTAGTCATGGTAACTTTGCTGTACAGTAACCGTTTGCTAGCTAACGTTTATAAAAGTTATAGCTTAATGTTTTGGTTACAAATAGACACTTTGCTAATTTGAGCTGGCCAACGTAACTCTCATTGTGTGTGGAGTTGACATATTCTACTATATCATGTCCTCACAGCCGAGTGTCCCAAACCTCAAGTAGAGGGAAATGTTGTTCTAACGAATGATGCGCTATTAATGAACAATTTTCCGGAGGGGGAGGAAGCCACTTTTGAGTGTGCCAACGGCTACTTGAAAGAGCAAGGATCTGAAAATATCACCTGCACGAGTGGAAAGTGGAGCACGCTCGAATTAACCTGCAAAAGTATGCGGCAAAATAGTAGCATTTTTCTCAGTTTTTCTGTAAAGTGCGATTTTTATTGCATGTTTGATTTATTTACTGTTGTTTGATTGTTTGTTGCTGGCGTTAACTTGGCTCGATGATTATTCATTTCAGAGAAGGACTGTGGTGCCCCCAGGAAGATGCCACATTTGACATATGAGTTTAAGGAAGGCACGCTTTTTGGTGCATCAGCAAGAGCAATCTGTGATAAAGGGTATGCTTCATCATGTATCTAATGTATCATCAGAGTATGTTAGAATTATTTTGCCAAAAGATTCAATGTCAGATAACCACCCCACCCAACCACCTCCAATAATGTATGTATAAACTAGATGGCTGATAAGGGGTGCTGTGTTGAAGCCACCGTGCCTCCATCTTGGCACTCCCCCACTGCTGTAAGACATATTTTGGAAGCTATAGAAATGTATTTTGATAACCAAATGTGATAAAGAAGCATGTTCCTACCCTTAAAACTGCTGAAAAACTGTTTTAAAATCACAATTGGCCTCATGGTGAAATCCGTGAGCAGTTTCCTTCCTCTCCAGTGACTAAGTTAGGAAGGTTGCCTGTATTTTTGTTGTGACTGTGTGTATTGATACACAATTCAAAGTTTTACTAATCGACCAATAGGAGCCCGTCTTTGTGGTCTTTGTTGTTGAATCTGAGCTTGAAATTCACTGCTCGACTGAGGGACCTTACAGATATTTGAATGTGTGGGGTAGTCATTTAAAAATCATGTTAAACACTGTTATTGCACACAGAGTGAGTCCATGCAACTTATGTTACTTGTTAAGCACATTTTTAGTCCTGAACTTATTTAGGCTTGCCATAAGAAAAGGGTTGCATGCTTATTGTCTCAAGACTTTTCAGCTTTTAATTAATTTACAAACATTTCTAAAAACATAATTCCCACTTGACGTTATGGGGTATTGTGTGTAGATCAGTGACACAAAATCTCAATGGAATCCATTTTAAATTCAGTCTGTAGCACAACACAAATTGGAAAAGGTCAAGGGGTGTGAATACTTTCTGAAAGCACTCTACTGTAGAATTGCATTCATTCCTATGGAGGACTGCTCCTACTGGGGAGTGCAAATATGGCCGACCGTAGGCTTCAAAATCTCTCAATAGCCAATAGATGGCATAAGCAATCCAGGGTTTATATACATCATTGACCACCTCTCACATGCTCTCTCCTCCTCTTCTAGTTATCAACTTATGGGCCCAAGTTACAGGCAGTGTTATGCCACAGGTTGGAGTGGAAGACCAAGATGTAAAGGTAAATCTCCCATATTTTCCATTGACACACTTGGACATCTATGCATGACTCCCTGTCAAAGCATGACTCCCTGTCAAAGCATGACTCCCTGTCAAAGCATGACTCCTTGTCAAAATAAAGGTTAAATAAAATAAAAAATAAGGCATTGAACTTGTTTTAATAAAGACCACAAATATGATGTAACCATGTATGTGTCTTCCTCAGTGGTAACTTGCGATAAACCTCCTGAGATAATGCATGGCACGATCATAGAGAAGCCTGGCGAAGAGTTACCAGAGTATGGTGGTGTCATACAGTACTCCTGTAATGAAGGTTACACCCTCATTGGAAACAAATCAATTGAGTGCATTGAAGATGGTGAATACAACTCATTACCTCCTGAATGTAAAGGTATGGATTCCATTTATGTTTGATCAATTATCTGCCAACTGTTATGGGTTATATCCTTTACAGAGGATACATTATATATTATTGTTGTAGATCCGCCTTCACCCTACATCTAGACACTGCAGGCATGTGTCAGACTATGATAAGGAACATTGTCATTGATCTTCCTTCTGTAAATCCCTGTCAGTGTCATATGTAACAGTGGTGTACACTTGAAGGTGCCATACTGAATAATCATTGTACATTTCTATTTCATAGATGTCAATGACATTCTTTTGAAACCAACAACTATATCAACATCATCAGTAACAACAACACCGACTGTTCTACCCACAATACGAGGTAGAGGAAATCCAAGTAAATCTATCCCAGTGTAATCAAGGGCTTGATAATTCATTGAATTTGTTATTTGCAGTTTCAGGGAGTAACAGTGGTGTACACTAATTACAAATGAAAGCACTGCATGAAGGTGCAATACTGAATAATCATTGTACATTTCTGTTTCATCGATGTCAATGACATTCTTTTGAAACCAACAACTATATCAACATCATCAGTAACAACAACATCGACTGTTCCACCCACAATACAAGGTAGAGGAAATCCAAGTAAATCTATCCCAGTGTAATCAAGTGCTTGATAATTCATTGAATTTGGTATTTGCAGTTTCAGGGAGTAACAGTGGTGTACACTAATTACAAATGAAAGCACTGCATGAAGGTGCAATACTGAATAATCATTGTACATTTCTGTTTCATAGATGTCAATGACATTCTTTGAAACCAACAACTATATCAACATCATCAGTAACAACAACATCGACTGTTCCACCCACAATACGAGGTAGAGGAAATCCAAGTAAATCTATCCCACTGTAATCAAGGGCTTGATAATTCATTGAATTTGGTATTTGCAGTTTCAGGGAGTAACAGTGGTGTACACTAATTACAAATGAAAGCACTGCATGAAGGTGCAATACTGAATAATCATTGTACATTTCTGTTTCATAGATGTCAATGACATTCTTTTGAAACCAACAACTATATCAACATCATCAGTAACAACAACATCGACTGTTCCACCCACAATACGAGGTAGAGGAAATCCAAGTAAATCTATCCCACTGTAATCAAGGGCTTGATAATTCATTGAATTTGGTATTTGCAGTTTCAGGGAGTAACAGTGGTGTACACTAATTACAAATGAAAGCACTGCATGAAGGTGCAATACTGAATAATCATTGTACATTTCTGTTTCATAGATGTCAATGACATTCTTTTGAAACCAACAACTATATCAACATCATCAATAACAACAACATCGACTGTTCTACCCACAATACGAGGTAGAGGAAATCCAAGTAAATCTATCCCAGTATAATCAAGGGCTTGTTTATTAATTTAATTTGAAATTTGCAGTTTCAGGGAGGAATAATGGCGTTGGGGAACATGACACCAATGCAGCTACTGGTGAGTTAAGTTGATTCAAGTGATTATTATTAGATTATTATTTTGTAGTATATTTTTCTAGCTCATATTTGAACAAATAATACTGAATCTCTCTTTCAGAGAATGCAGCAGTTGTGGGAAGTGGGATCGGCACTGTCATAAGTAAGAATTCCATAATATGTTCTAACTAAACTGGATACTTTGTTTTATACTGTACTGGGGAAACATTCCCTTCTGTAGCCCATCAGGAATTTCCTCCACATTACTTGATTTGTTACACTAGTAAGCCTAGTTAAACTGCCTACTTTCACATTTTACCATGTTTATCACATTTGTGTTACACTTTCTCTTCACCATTTGAAGATCATACAGTGGGCTCATGATTGATAACTTGTCTTTTGCAGTTTCACTTATTGTTATTGTGCTGATTACACGGTATTGTAAGAGGAAAGGGTGAGAACCTACATTTAATCATTTATCTTTTTAGAAAATAGATTGAGCACGATTTCACCTACAACTAAATCACATATTATATTTTCCTCTTACTAACTATACTGTATGTGCATTAACCACAGCTTCTGGCAACTGACTTACACCGTCATTAAATAAAAAATATATTTGGATAAACTAGCTATACGGTTGGCCATTTAATTGACCTAAACAATATTTGTTAACAAAACTTTATTTACATAACCCATCAACTAACATTCAGTCTGGCCATGGGCATTTATAGTGTATTTATGTATTCCCTACAGTATCTGTGATTTGCATGATCAAACTTTTTGCTGGTTACTTTTCCCTGTTTTGGCCAAAAAATTACATTTTTCCTGCAGTGTGTTGAAAAATCAAGGAAGTAAGGAAATCCTTTGCAAAGGCACTCTCGGACAGATATTGGCTTTGAAAAAGAGAATAGAGTATGTTGTTCTAAAGGGTAGTAGGCTAGGCTATACACAGTGCTGAGCTGACCAGCTTTCTAACTGCCTACCACACTGGAACACACAAACTACCCAACTAAAACACTGCTAAAATACTGAGATTGGCATGCAGAATATATTTCTTTACTGCACTATTATATGTAAACATGGTAATCCTGACAAACTGTCATTGTTTGAAAATGATACATAGCTCGTACCAGTTTGGAGAAGACCGAAGTCGAACAGAGGAATTATTACAATTTCAAAATAACTAAGTTGAATGCCTACCCAAGGTACCTACAGTTCATACATATCATTATATTAAAACCATTATTCAAGTCTCACTCATATGACTATACGGTTTGTGTTAGTCTTTGAGCTTGAGTAATCTAAATAGTGACACTATTGTTAAAACTGCTCCGCTGAGTCAATGCTTTGTCTAAAATGTCTCATTTCTTTCCAGGGCTAGGACTGCACCTATCTGCTAGTCTGCATCTGTAGCCTTGAAAAGTAGTGCCAGCGGATTGTTTCTCTTTTATTAAGTTGTTTTTGAAAGTCAGTTCAGCGGAAATGTTTTAACCCAATGTTTGAAAACCGGTATTGAAACATTTTTTTTCTCTATTTATATACAAAACTGAAATATACGTAATTGTCTTTTCAACTGCCATATTTGACTACAGGCTGCTAGCTTGCTCTGTTGTGTGGGCAGAAGCCCCTGTAATGAGATTAGTGCACTAAACAAAATGTATGATTGAGGAAATCCCCAGGCTGATAATCACTGACCATTTCTAAATGTGTGCTTACTGATCGTGGCTCACAGGAAAATAACAGTAAGAGACATTTCCTGGACCCAGGTTAAGCCTACAGCACTGTATTCCTTTTCAAGTAGGCTTAATCTGGGTCCAGGAAACCAGCTCTTCATGTTATTTTCCTGCAGTCCCAAATGTCACAAAATAACGTCAATCTTATTTACTTAGAGGTTTTGTACTTAGATTTTATTGTATGTATTTTGTGATTTAAGAGATCAAATAATTTTCATGATAACTGCCTTCTCATTCTTTGAGACATGTGTAAATATGTGTAACGAATGTCGTCGGGAGAAAGAGAGGACCAAAGCGCAGCGTTGTAAATGTTCATAATTGTAATTAAAGAAAGCACTGAACACTGAATCAATACAAAAATAACAAAACAAACGAAACGAAACAGTCCTGTCTGTTGACATACACACGTAACACAAAGACAGAAAATAAACACCCACAAAACACAGGTGGAAAAAGGCTACCTAAGTATGATTCTAGGCCGAACACAGAAACCAAACATTTTGTGCGAAATCGTTAAGAATAATATAAAACCAGTGTGCACACCACCAAGGTGAATTGGTTTAGTCTTGACTCTTAGTTGACAGTGTTGAGGGGTGGGTAATGTATTGATGCTCGAGTGCCAAATCAACAAATTTGTTTCTATTTGTCTTTGTTACTTCTTTTTGTATATATTTTTATATTTATATAGTTTTAAATGTTAGGATTATTTATTTTTGTTGTTCCAAATGTGTAACGGTTTTCTAGGTGTGGTGAAGGAGAGTCGGACCAAAACGCAGCGTGTAGATTGCGATCCATGTTTAATCAAACAAACGTAAACACGAAATAACACAAACACTACAAAACAATAAACATAACGAAAACCGAAACAGCCTATACTTGTCAACTAACACAGCGACTGGAACAAAGACACTAAGGACAATCACCCACGACAAACTCAAAGAATATGGCTGCCTAAATATGGTTCCCAATCAGAGACAACGATAAACACCTGCCTCTGATTGAGAACCACTCCAGACAGCCATAGACTTTGCTAGATAACCCCACTAGCTACAATCCCAATACATACACACCAAAACCCCAAGACAAAACACACCACAATACAAAAACCCCATGCCACACCCTGGCCTGACCCAATACATGAAGAAAAACACAAAATACTTAGACCAGGGCGTGACAGAACCCCCCCCCCCCAAGGTGCGGACTCCCGAACACACCTCAAAACAATAGGGAGGGTCCGGGTGGGCGTCTGTCCATGCTGGTGGCTCCGGCGCGGGACGTGGAACCCACTCAGTCAATGTCTTAGTCCCCTCTCCTCGCGTCCCTGGATAGTCCACCCTCGCTGCCGACCATGGCCTAGTAGTCCTCACCCAGAACCCCACTGGACTGAGGAGCAGATCGGGACTGAAGGACAGCTCGGGACTGAGGCAGCTCGGGACTGAGGGGAAGCTCGGGAGTGAGAGAAAGCTCGGGAGTGAGAGGAAGCTCAGGAGTGAGAGGAAGCTCAGGAGTGAGAGGAAGCTCAGGAGTGAGAGGAAGCTCAGGAGTGAGAGGAAGCTCAGGAGTGAGAGGAAGCTCAGGCAGGTAGGTAGATCTACCAGATCCTGGCTGGCTGGTGGTTTCAGCAGATCCTGGCTGACTGGCAGATCCTAGCCGACTGGCGGATCCTGGCCGACTGGCGGATCCTGGCCGACTGGCAGATCCCGGCTGACTGGCAGATCCTGGCAGATCCCGGCTGACTGGCAGATCTGGAAGAGTCTGGTTGACTGGCAGATCTGGAAGAGTCTGGCTGACTGGCAGATCTGGAAGAGTCTGGCTGACTGGCAGATCTGGAAGAGTCTGGCTGACTGGCAGATCTGGAAGAGTCTGGCTGACTGGCAGATCTGGAAGAGTCTGGCTGACTGGCAGATCTGGAAGAGTCTGGCTGACCGGCAGATCTGGAAGAGTCTGGCTGACCGGCAGATCTGGAAGAGTCTGGCTGACCGGCGGATCTGGAAGAGTCTGGCTGACTGGCGGATCTGGAAGAGTCTGACTGACTGGCGGATCTGGAAGAGTCTGACTGACTGGCGGATCTGGAAGAGTCTGACTGACTGGCAGATCTGGAAGAGTCTGACTGACTGGCAGATCCTGGCAGACTGAAAGATCTGGCTGCTCCATGCTGACTGGCGGCTCTGGCTGCTCCACGCTTACTGGCGGCTCTGGCTGCTCCATGTAGGCTGACAGCTCTGGCGGCTTCTTACAGACTGGCAGCTCTGGCGGCTCCGTGCAGACTGGCAGCTCCTTACAGACTGGCAGCTGCTTGCAGACTGACAGCTCCTTGCAGACTGACAGCTCCTGCAGACTGACAGCTCCGTGCAGACTGGCAGCTCCTTGCAGACTGGCAGCTCCTTGCAGACTGGCAGCTCGGGCTGCTCAATGCAGACTGACAGCTCTGGCTGATCCATGCAGGCTGGCAGCTCTGGTTGATCCATGCAGGCTGGCAGCTCTGGTTTCTCCATGCAGGCTGGCAGCTCTGGCTGCTCCATGCAGGCTGGCAGCTCTGGCTGCTCCATGCAGGCTGGCAGCTCTGGCTGCGCTGAACAGGCGGGAGACTCCTGCAGCGCAGGAGAGGAGAGAGGCTCTGGCTGCGCTGGAGAGGCGAGGCACACTGTAGGCCTGATGCGTGGTGCTGGTACTGGTCGTACTGAACCGAGAACACGCACAGGAAGCCTGGTGCGGGGAGCTGCTACCGGAGGGCTGGAGTGTGGAGGTGGCAAAGGATGGGCTAGACCGTGAAGGCGTACTGGAGATCTTGAGAGCAGTGCTGGCACAGGACGTGCAAGGCTAGGGATGTGCACAGGAGGCCTGGTGCGTGAGGCTGGCACCAACTTCACCAGCCGACTAACACGCACCTCAGGACGAGTATGGAGCGCTAACCCAGGTGCCATCAAATCCCTGACACGTTCCGTCGGGCGAATTCCATGCAAAAAGCACCAACACAGCAACTCCCTCATTTCTCTCTCCTCCAATTTCCCCATTAACTCCTTCACAGTCTCTGGTTCGCTCACCTCCAACACCGGCTCTGGTTCTGGTCTCCTCCTTGGCTCCTCACGATAAACAGGGAGAGTTGGCTCAGGTCTGACTCCTGACTCTGCCACACCCTCCCTGAGCCCCCCCCCAATAAATTTTTGGGGCTGATTCTCAGGCTTCCTTCCGAGTCGCCGTGCTGCCTCCTCATATCGGCGCCTCTCCACTTTCACCGCCTCCAGTTCTTCTTTGGGGCGGCGATATTCTCCAGGCTGAGCCCAGGGTCCTTCTCCGTTTAGGATTTCCTCCCATGTCCAGAAATCCTTATAGCGCATCTCCTCTTTGGGCTGCTCCTGCCTGTTGACACGCTGCTTGGTCCGTTTGTGGTGGGTGATTCTGTAACGGTTTTCTAGGTGTGGTGAAGGAGAGTCGGACCAAAACGCAGCGTGTAGATTGTGATCCATGTTTAATCAAACAAACGTAAACACGAAATAACACAAACACTACAAAACAATAAACGTAACGAAAACCGAAACAGCCTATACTTGTCAACTAACACAGCGACAGGAACAAAGACACTAAGGACAATCACCCACGACAAACTCAAAGAATATGGCTGCCTAAATATGGTTTCCAATCAGAGACAACGATAAACACCTGCCTCTGATTTAGAACCACTCCAGACAGCCATAGACTTAGCTAGATAACCCCACTAGCTACAATCCGAATACATACACACCAAAACCCCAAGACAAAACACACCACAATACAAAAACCCCATGCCACACCCTGGCCTGACCCAATACATGAAGAAAAACACAAAATACTTAGACCAGGGCGTGACAAAATGTCTGAATAAAAATTACAGTTAGTGCAGAATGGTGCTTTTTTTGTATGGGGGGGGGGGGGCTGAAGGGTGGGTTCGCCCAGGGAGCCATACCAGCTAAAACCTCTTCTGTAGACAATCTACTTACCATGGCAACGGTGCTGTTTTGGAGATCTCCACCTGTTTAGGAGAGGATACGCCCTAAATTTCTCCAACTGTGGAAAAAATCTCAGTTATTCCTATGCAGGAAATGGAAAATACGATATCACTATCGTTTGATAGAAGTCTGTATACTTGTTCCCATGCCCTTATTTTGAATTATACAAGAACCATACCAATGTAGTCTTATGTTCATGCATGAGCAAATGATAAGGAGGACGGTGCGCTCTGATTCTGAAGTGGAAGCAGGAGTCCGTGCTCGAGTTCCTTGAGTTGATCAAATCAAATCAAATTTATTTATATAGCCCTTCGTACATCAGCTGATATCTCAAAGTGCTGTACAGAAACCCAGCCTAAAACCCCAAACAGCAAACAATGCAGGTGTAAAAGCACGGTGGCTAGGAAAAACTCCCTAGAAAGGCCAAAACCTAGGAAGAAACCTAGAGAGGAACCAGGCTATGTGGGGTGGCCAGTCCTCTTCTGGCTGTGCCGGGTAGAGATTATAACAGAACATGACCAAGATGTTCAAATGTTCATAAATGACCAGCATGGTCGAATAATAATAAGGCAGAACAGTTGAAACTGGAGCAGCAGCACAGTCAGGTGGACTGGGGACAGCAAGGAGTCATCATGTCAGGTAGTCCTGGGGCACGGTCCTAGGGCTCAGGTCCTCAGAGAGAGAGAAAGAAAGAGAGAATTAGAGAGAGCATATGTGGGGTGGCCAGTCCTCTTCTGGCTGTGCCGGTGGAGATTATAACAGAACGTGGCCAAGATGTTCAAATGTTCATAAATGACCAGCATGGTTGAATAATAGTAAGGCAGAACAGTTGAAACTGGAGCAGCAGCATGGCCAGGTGGACTGGGGACAGCAAGGAGTCATCATGTCAGGTAGTCCTGGGACATGGTCCTAGGGCCCAGGCCAGTTGAAACTGGAGCAGCAGCATGGCCAGGTGGACTGGGGACAGCAAGGAGTCATCATGTCAGGTAGTCCTGGGGCATGGTCCTAGGGCTCAGGTCCTCCGAGAGAGAGAAAGAAAGAGAGAAGGAGAGAATTAGAGAACGCACACTTAGATTCACACAGGACACCGAATAGGACAGGAGAAGTACTCCAGATATAACAAACTGACCCTAGCCCCCGACACATAAACTAATGCAGCATAAATACTGGAGGCTGAGACAGGAGGGGTCAGGAGACACTGTGGCCCCATCCGAGGACACCCCGGACAGGGCCAAACAGGAAGGATATAACCCCACCCACTTTGCCAAAGCACAGCCCCCACACCACTAGAGGGATATCTTCAACCACCAACTTACCATCCTGAGACAAGGCCGAGTATAGCCCACAAAGATCTCCGCCACGGCACAACCCAAGGGGGCGCCAACCCAGACAGGCCGACCACAACAGTGAATCAACCCACCCAGGTGACGCACCCCCCAGGGACGGCATGAGAGAGCCCCAGTAAGCCAGTGACTCAGCCCCGTAACAGGGTAGAGGCAGAGAATCCCAGTGGAAAGAGGGGAATCGGCCAGGCAGAGACAGCAAGGGCGGTTCGTTGCTCCAGAGCCTTTCCGTTCACCTTCCCACTCCTGGGCCAGACTACACTCAATCATATGACCCACTGAAGAGATGAGTCTTCAGTAAAGACTTAAAAGGTTGAGACCGAGTTTGCGTCTCTGACATGGGTAGGCAGACCGTTCCATAAAAATGGAGCTCTATAGGAGAAAGCCCTGCCTCCAGCTGTTTGCTTAGAAATTCTAGGGACAATTAGGAGGCCTGCGTCTTGTGACCGTAGCATACGTGTAGGTATGTACGGCAGGACCAAATCAGAGAGATAGGTAGGAGCAAGCCCATGTAATGCTTTGTAGGTTAGCAGTAAAACCTTGAAATCAGCCCTTGCTTTGACAGGAAGCCAGTGTAGAGAGGCTAGCACTGGAGTAATATGATCAAATTTTTTGGTTCTAGTCAGGATTCTAGCAGCCGTATTCAGCACTAACTGAAGTTTATTTAGTGCTTTATCCGGGTAGCCGGAAAATAGAGCATTGC